>NC_056751.1:548665321-548910321 GCF_019279795.1 Protopterus annectens
CTGGAGGGACAGGTTCATACCCAGAGACTGCCAATACTATGGAATAGACTTCCCAGAGATCCACAAAAACCTAGGTGATCCACCAATGAGAGCACTCGTAGACGGGAGATGTTCTATCACCCATCCTTGTGCAAGGGTGGTTGATTTTATCATCTCAAAATACCTTGTGTTGATACCTCAAATCTGCAAAGACTCTTGGTCTTTTTTGAAGTCCATCAATGATACCCCATTCGACCAGGAACTCAACTTTTTAACAATTGATGTGGTCGATCTTTACACCTCTATCCCACATCAGGAGGCCGTCGAATGGGTAGAATTGATGCTTCTAAGTCTTAATGCTCCTAGAGACGAGATTGATGTAGTTACATTATTGTTAGACATTATTTTGTCTTCCAATTTTTTCATTTTTAATAATTGTCACTACATCCAGAAAAGAGGTATTGCCATGGGGTCACCCTGTGGTGGTAGTGTCTCAAACCTTGTGGTAGCTTATTGGGAGAAGACCAATATACTGAATAACCCTAGATTTAAAGACACTATCAGATTTTACACACGATTCTTGGATGATGTATTTTTACTTATTAAAGGAGATGAACATACTTGCTCTGAACTAGTGGATTATATGAATACTTCTTCCACGTTTTTAAAATTTACGCAAAAATTTTCAAGTGATGAAATCGATTACTTAGATGTTAAAATAAAGAAAGATCTTGATAGAAAGGCCTTTTTGTCCACAATTTTTAGGAAGCCTACGTATTGTAACAGCTTCCTATACTTTTCCAGTTGTCATCCCTGGAAACAAAAGAAGTCAATTGTTAAGGGGCAATTGGTCCGTGCGGCCCGTATGTGTAGCACAAACGGAGCCTTTGATTTAGAATGCAACAACTTGAAAGACATGTTTGCGAATAGGGGTTACCCTATTGATTTATTAGAAGATCTCGTGGAAGAAGTAAAATCCAAAAGAACTAATGGGTTTTATAAATCCATCCTTTCTACTAGTGGAAGGTGTAATAGTAGTCTTACTGACTGTTTAGATGCTACTAGTCTTGATGTTGAAAATACTTTTGTTCAAAGTAATACAGAACATGCGATAGTAATGTATTATGTGCCTAAAGACGATTATAAAACCAGGTTCATTATTACTTATAATAAGCATGTCAATGAGATTTGTGCCATAGTGAAGAAAAATTGGCACTTTATTCAAAATAACGGCCCTTTATCTGACATTTTAGGCTTACAACCTTCATTTGTTTTTAAGAGAGGCAGTAACTTAAAAGATTTGTTACAAACCACTGAAAACCCACTGCCTTTATCTAGACAAATTGGGTCATTTGTCTGTGGGGCTTGTAACTTGTGTAACCTCTTTAAAGTGGGTAGTTCATTTACCATTAGAGGCAAGAAGCATTATATCAGACAAAAAATTAATTGTTTAACAAAATCGGTGATTTATGTTGCTTTATGCAACTGTTGCCAGGCATTTTATGTTGGTAAAACGGACCGTAGATTACGGGACCGTGTTTACCAACATAATTATGCAATTAGGAACAAAAAGAGCAAACGCTCTTGCCAAGCACATTTTGAATAATGTTGGACATAACTTCCATTTTATGGGGATTGATATTGTAAATGTTGGAATTAGGGGGGGTCCTCAATCTCTTCTTCTTGAGATGAAAGAACTGGAATGGCAACTGTTTTTGGATGCCTTTTCTACACCGGGACTAAATGAATCCTGTAATATTTCAGTTTTTTTAAAGTACAAGAGTTATCTGCGTTAGTATTGCCATTTGTCATAACAGAGTGGACTATTAGCAGTATAAAGCAAATTTTATTTTAAAATGTATGGTCAGTATTTTGTTAAGATGGTTTTATAGTACTGCCATCTATTATACTTATATAGTGTAGCACTTTTGTATTTTCGTACAGTTTTTGTACTATTGTATTTGTATATGTTAAGCAAGTACTTTTTAGTTTATATACTTGTATTTTAAATAGAGTTGTTTTAATATTGGCGCTTTTTGTGCAATTAAGGAAATGACATCATATCTAATGTCTTTTAAAACTGAGCCAATTGGTGTTTCTGTTGTCTGATGAAGCTTTTACTTTTTGTAGAAGCGAAAACGGAGATTATTAAAAAACGTTTACGTGGATTATACTGAAAGTGGTGTTCCTGACTCGTGCTTGTGTATTTCAGTTGTTGGTTACTTGGTCTTACAAAGTATGTCGTCTAACAGTGTTACGAGTCCTAGGACACCCGTTCTTTTTGGTTCCGGTGAGATTCCAGTTACGGAAGAACCTAAGAGTACTGAAACACTTTTGCTTCTTTTAACACAACGGATAGAAGCATTAAACTCTCGTTTGGACAGTATTGAGGCTAACAGAGTGCCTATTTTATCACAGGCTCAAACAAACTTGCCCAGCTTATCTCAAAATTGTTTGGGGAGCGGGTTGTCTGATGTTATTCCACCGGGTCAACCACAGCGTTCGTGCCCTATTGATGGGAGCAATATTACAGAACAACCACATTTAAGCGCCAGAAACAATGTTATAGTGGGGTCTGATTATAGCAACAATAATCGATCCACTAATGTTGGTGCAAGTACTTCAAGGCAGAATATTGAGTTGAATGGTGTCAACAGTAATGTTCATTTAAACCCTGGGCTTATTGGTGCGCCGACTTTCTCGCAATGGGCTGGGAACCTTGAAACCCTTGAATTTCGAGACCATCTCCCATTGGGAGCACCGGCTACAGGAGAAGATTTTCAAGGTAACTGTTTAGATAACATAGCAGCGAATCTTAAAATCCTTGATAATAACATGTTAAAAATAAAGAGGCTTCAGCTTGAGGTCTCTTATTTTAAACAGTGCCTAAAAGAAAAAATTGTGCCTAAAGGCTTAAGGTGTTCCTTTGTTCCAACGGGACTGTTTTACAATTCTAAGTTCATGAATGACCTTAGTAGCCTTTTTGATAAACAAGGCCTAGAACTCTTAGATGTTATGGTGAAACATTATTCTGACCATATTTCCATGCTTTTGGTTGAAACCAGTGAACTTGATGAAAAAATAAAAAGTGATTTAAACTTTATACGGTACAAGTATGATTACGACCGTATATTCCAGAGCATTGATGGATTACTTGTTAAACTTAAACTGAACAAAACTAAAAAACTTATAAGAGACAGGCAAGCGTATTCTAATGGTTCCGCCTATCCTAATTTGCAAAAAAACAATAATAACACAAACAAATCTCTTGAGGTGAATAGTGGAAGTGGTCATAATGGAGGTGAAACATCTGGTGATGCTGGCTTGATAGAAGGTGTAGATGACATCAATGATGGTGATGAAGGCCCTTCCTCACAAGGACCAAGGAGAAGTAATAGAATTAAATCGAATTACGAAAATCAAGGTAATCGACCTAATTATAAAGGGCAAAGCAGGCCTTTTTTAGGGCGGAAGAACTATCAAAAACAGAGGAACAAGAACAAGAACAACTACAAATAGAGCCTGCATTTAACCAATTTGAGGCTAATTCCGCCTCTTCCCAGCTACCCACCATTTTGACTAATTCAAAGGGAGACTTTAAAGTCTATAATTTTTCTCAAATTGTACTTGAAAAAGAATTGATTGACCTGTTGGCTCTTGGACAAACATTTGTACCAGATCAGAAAATGAATATATCAAAATTATTGATTGATTTCAAATGTTTTGTCCGTACTTTAAACTTAAAAGTTTTATTTAATGGCGAGCCTGCTGGTGATAGGTCTCCTTTTAAACTACTAAGTGTTTTTAACCCACCTTTGCACCCCACTTTGAATATATTTGAGAATGTTTGTGAACTGGACCTAAGACAACTATTTGAAAAGATTAAATGGTTCGATCGTCAGAGTAATACCTCATCCAAACAGATGTCAGCGTTAAGGGATATGTGCAAACTACCTATCAGAGTTGTAAAACCTGATAAAGGAGGGGGTTTAGTCATCCTTGATAAGGAAGACTATGTAGATAGAATGTTACTAGTTCTACAGTCTCCCGCATATGAAGTGTCTTCTCTGAATGAGATGGTAGGGCAATACAATAAAATCAAAGGATACTTTAGGGATTTGTTCATCGAAGGAAGAATTGATATTGATATTTTCAATTTTATCAATATCTCCTTCCCTAGGGTCCCAGTTATGTTTGGGATCCCTAAGATCCACAAAACCTAGGTGATCCACCAATGAGAGCACTCGTAGACGGGAGATGTTCTATCACCCATCCTTGTGCAAGGGTGGTTGATTTTATCATCTCAAAATACCTTGTGTTGATACCTCAAATCTGCAAAGACTCTTGGTCTTTTGAAGTCCATCAATGATACCCCATTCGACCAGGAACTCAACTTTTAACAATTGATGTGGTCGATCTTTACACCTCTATCCCACATCAGGAGGTCGAATGGGTAGAATTGATGCTTCTAAGTCTTAATGCTCCTAGAGACGAGATTGATGTAGTTACATTATTGTTAGACATTATTTTGTCTTCCAATTTTTCATTTTAATAATTGTCACTACATCCAGAAAAGAGGTATTGCCATGGGGTCACCCTGTGGTGGTAGTGTCTCAAACCTTGTGGTAGCTTATTGGGAGAAGACCAATATACTGAATAACCCTAGATTTAAAGACACTATCAGATTTTACACACGATTCTTGGATGATGTATTTTTACTTATTAAAGGAGATGAACATACTTGCTCTGAACTAGTGGATTATATGAATACTTCTTCCACGTTTTTAAAATTTACGCAAAAATTTTCAAGTGATGAAATCGATTACTTAGATGTTAAAATAAAGAAAGATCTTGATAGAAAGGCCTTTTTGTCCACAATTTTTAGGAAGCCTACGTATTGTAACAGCTTCCTATACTTTTCCAGTTGTCATCCCTGGAAACAAAAGAAGTCAATTGTTAAGGGGCAATTGGTCCGTGCGGCCCGTATGTGTAGCACAAACGGAGCCTTTGATTTAGAATGCAACAACTTGAAAGACATGTTTGCGAATAGGGGTTACCCTATTGATTTATTAGAAGATCTCGTGGAAGAAGTAAAATCCAAAAGAACTAATGGGTTTTATAAACCCATCCTTTCTACTAGTGGAAGGTGTAATAGTAGTCTTACTGACTGTTTAGATGCTACTAGTCTTGATGTTGAAAATACTTTTGTTCAAAGTAATACAGAACATGCGATAGTAATGTATTATGTGCCTAAAGACGATTATAAAACCAGGTTCATTATTACTTATAATAAGCATGTCAATGAGATTTGTGCCATAGTGAAGAAAAATTGGCACTTTATTCAAAATAACGCCCTTTATCTGACATTTTAGCCTTACAACCTTCATTTGTTTTTAAGAGAGGCAGTAACTTAAAAGATTTGTTACAAACCACTGAAAACCCACTGCCTTTATCTAGACAAATTGGGTCATTTGTCTGTGGGGCTTGTAACTTGTGTAACCTCTTTAAAGTGGGTAGTTCATTTACCATTAGAGGCAAGAAGCATTATATCAGACAAAAAATTAATTGTTTAACAAAATCGGTGATTTATGTTGCTTTATGCAACTGTTGCCAGGCATTTTATGTTGGTAAAACGGACCGTAGATTACGGGACCGTGTTTACCAACATAATTATGCAATTAGGAACAAAAAGAGCGAAAACGCTCTTGCCAAGCACATTTTGAATAATGTTGGACATAACTTCCATTTTATGGGGATTGATATTGTAAATGTTGGAATTAGGGGGGGTCCTCAATCTCTTCTTCTTGAGATGAAAGAACTGGAATGGCAACTGTTTTTGGATGCCTTTTCTACACCGGGACTAAATGAATCCTGTAATATTTCAGTTTTTTTAAAGTACAAGAGTTATCTGCGTTAGTATTGCCATTTGTCATAACAGAGTGGACTATTAGCAGTATAAAGCAAATTTTATTTTAAAATGTATGGTCAGTATTTTGTTAAGATGGTTTTATAGTACTGCCATCTATTATACTTATATAGTGTAGCACTTTTGTATTTTCGTACAGTTTTTGTACTATTGTATTTGTATATGTTAAGCAAGTACTTTTTAGTTTATATACTTGTATTTTAAATAGAGTTGTTTTAATATTGGCGCTTTTTGTGCAATTAAGGAAATGACATCATATCTAATGTCTTTTAAAACTGAGCCAATTGGTGTTTCTGTTGTCTGATGAAGCTTTTATTTTTTGTAGAAGCGAAAACGGAGATTATTAAAAAACGTTTACGTGGATCATACTGAAAGTGGTGTTCCTGACTCGTGCTTGTGTATTTCAAGAGAAATCTTGATGAGTGGATGGGAAATAGAAAGTTCACCCTGGGGATCACTCCAGTGACTCTACTTGACAGAGGCACTGGGAACTAAGGTTCAGGTGGCACGATACCATGGTAATCCTATGGGCTAGGATATGAAGCCTAAAACATAGCAGGGCTGCAGATAAATTTGTTAATTTCAAAACTTACTTCCAAATATTGTTTTTCATATAACACAAATGACATTTTAACAAAGTTAATGAGGTATTTTCTTGGTGTATTCCCCCTAATAATTTACTTTGTTAGTTAACTGGAATGATGACATGTTGAAAAAAACAAAGTCAGCATTCATGGAACCACACACTTCAAAAGTTCTTGTAAATCCTTGTAGTTTTTTTCTTAATTGATTGATTTAACCTAATTCATTAGTTTAATATGTGCACATTTTTCAGGTATATATAGACCTCTTCAAGCATGTGAATTATCCTTGTTCTGATGAAGTCATTGTCTATGATGAAAGCGCTTAACAACTAATGGATTTTGCTGGTGTTTGATTCAAATAAAGTGGAGTTTTCCTTGATGGCTACTGGGTGCATTACTTTTGGTTACTAGTATTTTTTCGTGCATCCTGGAACTTTTTATCATTTGGTGACTTTTAGATGTTGTTATTAACAGTGTTTATACGTATATTGTATTTTAAGGCTGCACCTTATTAATATTCATGAGTTTAGGGAGGTCCTTCTTTGAGAATGTGATGGGATTGGTTTATTCCTTAATTAATGGACTTGCAGAATGTATTTATAATTTCTTTTTCTTGTTCCACTAATAAAACACCGTTGACAGTGAACCTGGGGGGGATTAGAAGAATCAGCTTAGCAAAAAGGAGCTTATTTGGCAACTCAGGCTCGCCGCCAACTTCCCCTCAGGACTAAATAATAACGTATCCATATTACCAGCCCTAAAGGACAGAATCCAAATCAAGGACTGGGACCTCAGACTAAATAGATGACTTTATAATCATTGTGCATTTCCTGTCTACTAAAACTGACAAGCATTTTTAAAATTTTTTTTAAAAGTATTCCTATGTTTTTTAGGCATGAAAAATGTTTATATTTTATACATACATTCTTTTATATATTTTAAATACAAAACAAAAAAACTTTTAAAACTGTGCATTTTCATATATTGTTTCACAAGAGCCGTGCATGCATGTATATAGACTTTTATACTTGAGAATTTAGTATTTATTTTATATTGGAGTATGTGTCTTTAAGCAAGTTTTTTTCTTAATTGATTGATTTAACCTAATTCATTAGTTTAATATGTGCAAATTTTTCAGGTATATATAGACCTCTTCAAGCATGTGAATTATCCTTGTTCTGATGAAGTCATTGTCTATGATGAAAGCGCTTAACAACTAATGGATTTTGCTGGTGTTTGATTCAAATAAAGTGGAGTTTTCCTTGATGGCTACTGGGTGCATTACTTTTGGTTACTAGTATTTTTTCGTGCATCCTGGAACTTTTTATCATTTGGTGACTTTTAGATGTTGTTATTAACAGTATTTATACGTATATTGTATTTTAAGGCTGCACTTTATTAATATTC
The DNA here is from genome assembly GCF_019279795.1 of Protopterus annectens. Classification (NCBI taxonomy): domain Eukaryota; kingdom Metazoa; phylum Chordata; order Ceratodontiformes; family Protopteridae; genus Protopterus; species Protopterus annectens. Next base: position 548,673,218 of record NC_056751.1, read on the forward strand.
ATGAGTTTAGGGAGGTCCTTCTTTGAGAATGTGATGGGATTGGTTTATTCCTTAATTAATGGACTTGCAGAATGTATTTATAATTGTTTTTATGAATTGGCTCTTATCTGATAAAGTTGAGAAGATTCTTGATGAAAGCGCTTATCCATTTGTTATTTTGGTGTAATAAAAAGTGTTTACCACTTGCAAAGTGTTTTGCTGTCATTTACTACAAGGATTTACAAGAACATTTGAAGTGTGTGGTTCCAGGAGTGCCAACTTTGTTTTTTTCAACAGTTTGTGTGTATTTGTGCTTTTCAGTTGGAATGATGACATGGCAAAAGTGGACCATTTTTAGTAGTGACATGAGTCAGAATGACCCAAACATTAACAGTTCCTAAAGGATTATCATGAGGCTGGACATTAATAGAGAAGCATTTAATTGGCAGAAGCAGAATATGTGTGTGTGTGTGTGTGTGTGTGTGTGTGTGTGTGTGTGTGTGTGTGTGTGTGTGTGTGTGTGAAAATATTAAATGCTGCTATGTGAGAAACTGAAAAAAAAATCTACAAGACATGACTGCACAAATGGTGTGGTGTAATCCTTTTGTTGCAGTAAATCTATGGATAACAATGTCCTGATGGTGTGTAGAACTTAAATAGGATCCAGTGGTGAAACAAAAAGTATGAGGGAGGGATAAAGAGGATTTTTAGGGTATCACTGCAAAGAAGAAAGGAGTTCTGGGTCATAAAAGCATAATATGAACAGTGACGTACCTGGGGGGTGGGGCGATAGGGCAGTCCACCCCGGGTGGCACTTTAGTAGTTTAATTAAAAAAAAATGTTTTTAACTGGGTGTTCTTCTTTAAGAATGTCCGGTCGCATCACATCTGTGCATGCAACATCCTGTTCGCTCACTGAATTTTGAATACGACATTGGAATTTTGCTTCTTTTTCTGGATTGATGGATTCTTCACCAAGTAGTGCAGCTTCTTATTGCTGCAACAAGTAAGGAGAGTGTGTTGTTCACCAAGTAAGGGGTGGATGCTGCTGCTTCACTGTTAATGAGTGTTCCCCAAGTAAGGTGTGTGTGTGTGTGTGTGTGTGTGTGTGTGTGTGTGTGTGTGTGTGTGTGTGTGTGTGTGTTCACTTAGTAAGGGGAATGTGTTATTGTTCACCTAGTAAGGGGAATGTGTTATTGTTCACCTAGTAAGGAGAATGTGTTATTGTTCATCTAGTAAGGGGAGTGTGTTGTTGTTCAACTAGTAAGGGGAACGTATTGTTGTTCATTAAGTAAGGGGTAGTTGCTGGTTAAGGGTGTTGCGTGTGTGTGGGGGGTGTGAAATGTCCCAGTTAGGGAAACCTGGTGATTAGTGTTACTCAGGCTCAAACCCTGTACCTTAGGTACAGGGAACAAGAGCCTGAATTATCTACCCATACCACCACTTCTGATTCAAGGAGTTGAGTCCATAGCTCTCAACTGTTCAGATTTTCACAGAATGTATGGAATGTTTGGCTCATACTTTTGGTCTGTTCCTCTTAAAATTTGTGGTTTTCTGGCAAATCAATGAGAACTGAATTCACTAAATAATGGTAGCCATTTAAGTTTCATTCTTTCTTTCTTTCAAGAAATACATGGTAACACAAAACATTTTATTTTAGTAACTTTCTAATATTATGCAACCAATGTTTAAAATGTGTCCCTGGTTTTGCCTGCCCCCCCAATAAATTTTGGCACTTTCCAGATTTCTTGTGCTGCAAAGGTGAGAGATATAGTTGAGTGTCAAGTGGATTTTACAAAGAGCTGTGAACTTCAGAGGAAAACAAGTTTAGTGCTGCTTATGTCGTCTGTTTGCACTGTTAGTAACACAACAGGTAGTATACTTGCTTTTGATGCAGAAGGTTTTGGGTTCAACTCCCACATTATGTAGATGGATTACTGATACTGTACTGTGTTGTACTTTAAAGGGGATGGATGCTGCAATTCTGAGAATGTCCTCCTTTGGAAGGATTACCTAGTAACTATGAACCTGTTATCAGTTTGCCATCCATAACCTATTGCAATATTACTAGCTTTATCATTTTTTAATATAAGATACTCAATTTATTCTTCAAGGGCAACAGGCATTTTATTTGTAGATGAAACAATGAAATACAAAGTTGTTTGCTAGCAGCAACCTTTTCGTTAGTTACAGATCTCTTTAATGCGGAATTATTTAGATGCTTTTTACTTCTGCAGAGATTGTGTATATTTACTAATATTGGTGGAATGTAATGACAGAAGTTTGAGTAGACTTTTATGATGGAAATGTTCTGAATTGGGCAGTTTTGTCATTACTGGTTCATACATTTTGTTTCATTGCTTAATGGAAAAATGTTAAAAACAACAAATATTTAACATGCTCTAACAAGTGTGCTGTATTATACAAGGAATATAATATAATTCAGTCAGGAAGGTGAATCAAAGAACACATGTATGTTTGCATGGTCCTAAATGTGTGTGCAAGGGGCCTATAATTTGAAAACAGCCCAAAAGTAAACTTTATCTGCCACTGGCCAGATGCATTTTCTTTGAATGTGGGTTTCAATGCTGTTTCAATGAATATGAGTTTCAAGGGCAGAGAAGTTTTAGTGCTAAGTCTGTTTTCATTGTGAGACTGTATTGCTTTGTTTAGCAGATGTCTATCAGTGTTTGTGCTGTAAAATTTAAAATAAGTTTTAAATGAAATCCAGATAATCATTGTAGAAGTAAAGCAGTATGCACATTAGTGTTTATGGTAAATGGGGAAAAGTAGACAAGTAATGGGATACTGGAATGGCTGCAGGGGGGAGGGCTGTGTATGGGGGCCCATTTGACCATGATTTTGTGAGGGAGGAGGGGCAGCAAACACTAAGACAGCCCTGGGTGGCACAAACTCTAGCTAAGCCACTGAATAGGAAGAGAATAGTAGACGTGTTAGTAGAAAGAAACCAAGAAGTGCATTAAGACACAGGAAGCGATGAGAGACGCAGGAAGAGATGAAAGACAACTGGCCGAGGATGAAATCTGGCCAACTAAAGGAAAAAGAAACCATGAGTTGTAAGATTGTAATGGGGGAGTAGAACATAACAGCAGCAAGCAGTTCAAATCACTGAACCTGAGAATATTCTCAGTACTTACGAAACTGGGTGATGAAATTACATGTTAGGAAAGCAGCAGATATAAATCATTTTTATTCTTAAACATTTACAAATTCTGAAATTATCTGCTTTCCTGAAAAGAGAGAACATCTAACCAGAAACCTCAAAGCATGGTAACTCAATACGCTGATGGTTGCAGACTTGGTAACATAATTACATCTGTAAAAGAGACCAATATTGTCCAAGACTAGCCATAAAAAGTACACAGGAGAGAAATGCTTGCTCAAGGCCATAACAGTAATAGATTTATTGAATGATTCCTAGTTCATAATAAGGTATACACCTGGTGGTCATTGCCCAATCTTTAGTTTAGTAAATATGCTATAAAAAGGACATAAATTATGATTAAAAAATAAATGGTTGGATCATAAAAAATTAAACCATCATTAAAGAGCTATGGACAATAGTTATTTTAGGAACAGGTATACATATATAACTTATTCTCATATAACGTATGTCTTGGCAAATGAGTCAATATTTGGCAGTCTAGCTTAGTTACATTAATAGAAAAGTTAATTGTTCAGGAGCTACACATACACATTTTACTTCTTACTTAACAGAAGTTCAAAAGTGATGTATCTTTTCTATCACTCTATTTGCCCCTACAAAATGTACATACCAGAGTTTGTATTGGAGGTAGACTGCACTGCAACTTGCCTGTTCATGCCAGTGTACTAGAAGTGATATCTCAAATAACTTTTGACATTTCCTGTTAAAAGTTTTGCTAATATCTTCTTGGTTTGTGGTTTTAGCATGATAAAGCCCTAACCATGACCCAACCTGAGTTAGTGGCTTCGCACTGGAAGAGTTGGACAGTTAAGTGAGGGTGAGTAATTGACACCAGCTCACCCATCCTGAGAAAGTACTTTTAGTCAATCAGTCTCCTCCATGCAGATGAAGTCTTGCAAGGCACACACAAATTGTTACAGTTAAGTATGTGGACATAGACATCCCAAATCATTGATTGTAGCCGTTTATGCAGGTAAAAACATGCACATGCACTAGGAAGGTGTAAGGAGATGTGGCAGGCATGCATACCTCATGCAGCCATCAGGAGTGGGTAGGAAAGTGCTGGAAATGCTTTCGTTGCCAGAATACTAGTAATGGCACAAACCACTTTTATGGCTCCCTGGATGTCAGCCTGATTGGTTGTCTCACATGTCTGTGACGTGGATGCACATTACATGGAAAAATATGCTCCTCACCAATGCATGAGTCTTGATAGTCAGCAGGCATGGAGGAAAAAAAGGATTATAAACAAATTCAGTTTTAGTGCTTCAAGTGCATAATACAGCTAAGAATGCCATTCATCCATTAAGAATATACTAATCTAAACATTTGGGTGGACATTTTTATCCTTGTCTTCACAGGGATTTTTGGTAAGGTTGGATTCTTTACAGTGACAGAAAAGATCTCGTGATGGAGAAACACATACTTTTTTTTTCTCAAATGTGTAAAAATTATATTCCTATCCTGTATTTACCATCCTGAATAGAAATCGGGTACAAATAGCTTGCAGAATCTAAATATAATTCAGTCTGGTTGTGATGCACATTGATTAAGTATGTATGCTAATGTAAAGTTGCAAATGATTTCACATTTTCATAGGAACATTTTCTAAACCACAAATAAAGGCATTACATTGCTGAGTGCATATACATTTTCTTTTAGGTACAGAGCCAGTGGAGCAGTTCATCCTGAAGAAAATTATATACACACACATACATATATAACTGTTCTAGCCCACATATAGTGTACATTTTCAGGCTGTCCATTTTTAATGAATGAAAAGGCACTATAAGGTCATCTATACTACTGTAAGTAAAATTATCTTTCTGAAAGCCCAAAACATAGATCTAATATTCATTTTTCTGTGAAATACTTTGCAGCCCTTTTGCAGTCAGACCGTTCCCCTAGAATTAGAATAAGTCCCTCCTGAAAGTTATATTATATCTGACTGTGAGAGAATTAAATAATTTCTCTACAAATAAAAAATGAGATGAATATTTTTAATGTGAAATAATTTAGCTTTCACATGGGCTGTACTGACAACCTCAACTAACAACCTTCTTACTAGATACAGTTCTAGTGTTTGACAGTGATCAAATGGAATATTCTAAACATAGTAATATATTCAGCTTCTTTTACATGCACCTGCTTCAGCTGACAGCAGACACCCATGTCCATTTAGCTGTGATCAAGAGACAGTAGGTCATTCATGTTCCACAACTTCTCTCTCCTGGACTTTCTTACTTGGGTTCACCTCCAGTGTCTGTGTGTGACAACGCAAAAAACATCCTTGCATAGTTATAAATTTCATCCTGTTTTACAGATACAAAGCCCCTGAAAATCCAGATTCATTATTCTTTAACTATGATTACTTGTTAGCTTTACTAAATTGGTTTCACACAGTCTCCACACCTTTCAGTTGCCACCTTTTGAATAGATGCACTTGGATGTTTGATATTATGCAAATGGTAATGTGTTTGGATTGATTTACACACACACACACACACACACACACACACACACACACACACACACACACACACACACACACACACACACACACGTACACAGCCTGTAACATTCCAGATCCAAAATAATTTAGCAAATCAAGAGGCACCAGGTCATTTATATTTGCACACACCAACCTGGAATCACTGTTTTTTTGTCTGGATGCATCTCCAAAGTTTTAATTTGATCAAGAGAAAGAAATTCTGTTAAATCAACTTAATTACACAGACCCACACGTACGTAAATAAAAACAAACACACACACACATGCACACGCACACACGCACACACACACACACACACACACACACACACACACACACACACACACACACACACACACACCAATTTCCCTCTTACATGATCATTTAGCCATAATCGTGTGACATTATCAGTTGCTTTCCAGCAAAATCTAACCCTCCCTGCCTCTACGTTTGCCCTATATTTTTACTGGGGAAACTTTGATGCTTGGCTGTGATCAAACAAAAAAATGTTTTGCTAATAATAATGTAGTTAGTTTATTTCAAAAACACACACGCGTACACAAAACACTCCTACTCATAATCAGTCATGATCAAGTGATTGTAAGATATTGTTTTCATGTATTCATACACACATTAGCAACAATACCCATAGCCACACACAGACTATCCACCTCTTGACCGCATGCACCTCTGAGGTATGATTTCCCATCATGGTATACTCAGTTTGTTTCTTGCACTTGTATTACAGCTGTTGATTGTTTAACTTTGAACAAGTGACCATGGATTATTTACTGTCATGGGCAGATTAACCCTCCTTCTGTATTACCACCTTTTGACTGTGTACACCTCTAGTATCTTGCTCTAATCTGGTGAATTTAGTTTTGCTAAAAATAAAGTAGTCACCTAATTTCACACAAACAGTGATAATCCCCCACCCAGGCTATTCATTATTTAAATGTGATTACACTGGATATCTAGTACATACCCTATATTCACTCTGAAATTATAAGATGCTTTCCTTCATGTTCATACTTTCTACCAGGCATAAACCAGTCTCCCTGACACCTCAGTCATTTATAATGTGACAAAGTAGCACCCTGTAATCCTAAAGTATGCTGCATGTTACCTAACGGTCACATCCAGAAGCAGCACAGTGTTATTTATTGGTTGTATTACAGTGCTGCTTCGAAGTTTGTTTTGGACTCTATTTTATTTACAGGATGAACTCTTTAGCTAATTCAAAATCACCTAGCTGAGACAAAAACATATGGAACACCACAGTAAGTAACATTTAAAAAATGCTGCAAAGAGGAGATCCAATAAAAGCCGAACAAATATGACACCCCCTATAGCAGAGCTCTGGTTCAGTGCTGGTGTGTATGGATTAGTATGTCCAGGAAGTACATGAATCCAGGAGTAATTCTTTTGCAGTCTGTCTCATTTCTACTGTCCTAAGTATTTGTGTGTGCTATGGGGTTCAAAGGGGAAAACAGTTCTCTGACTAGCAATAAACCATGCAGCAAGTCAGCTCCATGCCTGTGGCAGAGACAAAGTTACTGAGCAAGTAAGTACTATAAACCTATTGCCTCATGCTTCTGTTTTTTGGTCATTATATTTGATAGTCAAAGTGCATTCTACATTTCATAGCTCCTATATTTGATAGCCGAGTTGTTCGCCCTGCATACTTCATTATATGTTTCCAAAGAATGGAGAGTCTCAAATAAGGGCTGATGTTTCGCTAAAAATATATTTATGCAACTAGAGTTAAGGACTGGGAGTGAAAATGCCCTCCAGTAGTCTAGAAACATGAAAATTAATTCATCCTACTCTCACAGCCTTTTGTTTGTATTCAGAAACAACTGGTTGAGAATTCAGAGTGCTCTTGGATATGCAGCTAAGAGGTTTGCACACGTAGAGGAACATGGGAGGAGGATTGCAACCTGTTGTGGAAGGCATTGTTTTCCAGAAGTTGAAAGATGGAGTCATTAAAACATATTTTGTAAAAAGGTGCGAGGATTGTTCATGGCAAGAACTTTATGGAAATATAATTGTTTTATAGAATGATGTTTTTAAAGTTGGTAGTAACTGACCATCTGAAGATGTGATGTTTGCAGCTAAGAGGCTTGTTAGCTATGAAAACTACAGGGTCTGTAGACATGAGTAACAACTGTGCTGCTTTAAGGGAAAAATGAATAAAATAGTCAATAACCTGACTGAAGCAAACTTCCTTAAATGAAAGAATTTATTTTTTATCAAAACAATGAAGACCTAGAGAAGGATTTGGGGGTGCCAGGAAAAGCAGAAAAGATGTATTGGGCTTCTAGGGCAAAAGACTCAAAACTTCAAAGTTTTAAATGGAATCAGGGAGATATGATAAAAAAGCAGTGATTCACTCTCTTTATGGGTTGCTAAAAAAAGGGTGCTTAATATATTTTTGAGGGATTGAAACTGGAATAACAATGTAATACATGATGAGAATGATGTGTTACATGCAAGTGACTTTGACTTTACACACACAGACGTGTGTGTGTGTGTATATGTATGTGTATATATATATATATATATATATATATATATATATATATATATGTATATATATATATATATATATATCGAAATGACACTTACCAGAACTATTAAATCCCAAGACAAATTCTTTGAAAGATGAACTCTTCAAAACCATGGATCACCAACATTTTACTCAGGGAAAACAACCATTTGTCCACCAGAGCAAAATAAAAAATGGAACATGTTTAAACCCACCAAAGTGGGGGGGCTAGCCCCCCCCACCCCTCTAACTAAATATACCAACTCTGAGATCGCACTACACTGGGAAAAAGGGCAAGGTTCACCATGGTGGCCAAGTGGTTGTTCTCCCTATGAAAAATGTCAGTTATTTGTGGTTTCGCATAGTTCGTCTCTCAAATAAGTCACCTCAGTGTTTAGCATTTTGGGTAAGTGTAATTTCGATAAAGAGGATTGGACCCGTATATGTGTGTGTGTATGTATATATATATATATATATATATATATATATGTGTGTGTGTGTGTGTGTGTGGTTTCACTTCATATTACCGAAATGCTGAAATATCAAATTTCAGAATTTCGACAGCATAAAGCCGAAACCATCACAACACCGACACTTCACAATCACGAAACCAAAACATTGAACATACACAATACAGCACACAACAAACCATAACACCCACACCACAAAACAATTAAATATAACAAAACACCACACAGACACACACCTACACTACACAAATGCAGGGGGGGCAAGCCACCCTGCACCCCCCACACCCCTCCTACTTACATATACTAACTCCGAGATTGCACAAACAGTAAAGAAAAAAATAATCACACACACCCAACACACACAATTATACCTCCACCTCCCTACCCTAACCCACTCATACAAGTTAGTAAAACACTCATGCACACTCACTCACCTTAAACTGCAGACACCATCCCAGCCAAACACTTCCGCAACATAACATACATGCATAAGCACAAATTCAACATAGTCCTCCTCGCACCTATGCACTTTCGTTATTTTGAAGTTTCGATTTCATGGACACGAATTTCTGAAATTCGATATTTCAGCAATTCGTGTTTATGAAGTGAAACCATATATGCATATATATGGGTCCTTTATGTAATTTCAAAATACTGAAATCCCGAAATTCAGTATTTCGAAATTACATAGCCAAAAACTCAAAGTTCCAAAACAAGCAGAAGTGCGAAATTCAAAATCCCAAAGCACGTAGATGTTGAATTTCAGCTTCCGCTGGTGCGGTATGTGGATGTATCGGTTGAATTTAGGTATGTTTGTGTGTGTAAATGCGTTGGTTAGGGGCTTTACTGTATGTGTGTGTGTGTTGTGACTGTGATGTGTGTGTGTGTGTGTGTGTGTGTGTGTGTGTGTGTGTGTGTGTGTGTGTGTGTGTGTGTGTGTGAGGGACTGTAAGATGTGTGCGTGTGTTTCATTTATGTTTCTGTTTGTGCGAGCTCAGGGTTGCCCCCCTGCTTATCTATAGTGTACATGCATTTATTTGATTGTGGGCGGGAGTTTTGTGTTTGTTTATTTGTGTGCTGTATGTGTAGCGTAGTTTCGGCATTTTGAATTTCGTGGTTGTGTGTTTTCGGAATTGTGAGTTATGCTTGGGTTTTCGGCTATGTAATTTTGAAATACTGGATTTCGGGATTTCAGTATTTCGAGATTACATAGTGGACCCGTATGTATATATAGTTTTTTATGAAAGTAATGATGTTAGGAGCTTTATAATCCATCCTCCTAGCCATCCACACATAGGAAATCTATTAATGGCCACCTCCATCCATGGAATTTACTAGGCATGTCAGGAAAAGAAGTAGATTGCAAGCCCTTTTCATCATATCTCTCTCACACACACACACACACACACACACACACAGTGTAGACAGATTCACTAATCTGCCTAATGCACTCTGCTTTACTCTCACTTTCAAAAAACATGCATTAGGTAGATTCGCTAATCTGCCTAATGCATCTCTTTGGAAAGTGACAGTAAAGCAGAGTGCACAGAGACAAAAAATGATTTATTTACACATTTTTTGATTGAATTCAGGTTTTATATGATGAGTGCGATTGGGAGAGTGAGAAAGTCACCCATGGTATGAGTTATCAAATGATAAGGGTACAGACACAAGATCTGGGTAAGGCAATGTAATTGCTAGAGGCTTTTTTTTAAGTTGTTTAAGGTTGTATCTTCTGGTATTTAAGCCCTAACTTTGAGAGGATTTCTGTCTATACACACTGAGCCAAGTGGCGGAGGGGCATTGACTACAACTCTGATCTGAGATATATAACAATATGTATCCTGTTTTTTTTTTTTTTTTTGCTTATATTTACTAGGTATTGCTTCTAGCAATTTATATATAGTACTTTTTATTACCTGCTGCATACTAGTATTTTATTGCTATTAACTAATCTGCAGGGTTAAACTAAAATTATCTGCCTTACAGGGCCTGATAAATAAGGTTTTTACTGTCACACTGTTTGTAAAGCTTTTTATCTAGTTTCACGGTGTGAAAGATATTAACGGAAATTTTTTTCTACTTGTTAAGCACCCATTTGTTTGTTCTGATTTCCTGCCAAGTAGTGTATCATATAACTGATTTTTTTGCAGTTAAAAGCATTCTGTAGAGTCTCCTTGCTCCTTTATCTGTTTAAACCTTTCATTTTGTGGCTCACTGCTGTTCTTCTGCTGTGATAAACATTTCCGTAGTGTTTACTGGTGTAGGCTAGTAGCTGTAGTATTGTCTCAGTTCAGATTTGCTGTCTCTGGGTCTGTTTGTTTTTGCAGTGGTTGTTCTGAGCACATAACCAGGCCATCTTGAATTAGCAGAAGCCTTTCTTTACCTTTGTAGCAGGATTGTGTTGATTGGCTGGTAGAGGTTGGATGGTCTAGGGCTTGGAGTAAGCACTCATTGAGTCTTTTGAGATTTTTTTAAAAAAAGTTGTTTAAGGTTGTATCTTCTGGTATTTAAGCCCTAACTTTGAGTGGATTTCTGTCTATACACACTGAGCCGAGCGGAGGAGGGGGATTGACTACAACTCTAATCTGAGATATATAGCAATAAGTATCCTGTCTTTTTGCTCATTTTTGCTAGTTATTGCTTCTAGCAATTTATATATAGCACTTTGTATTGCTGCATACTTGTTACTGTATTTTATTGCTATTAACTAATCTGCACTGTTAAACTAAAATTGTCTGCCTTACAGGGCCTGATAAATAAGTTTTTTTACTGTTGCACTGTTTGTAAAGCCTTTTAGTTAGTTTCACTATGTGAAAGGTATTAATGGGAAATTTTGTCTACTTGTTAAGCACCTATTGATTTCCTGCCAAGGAGTGTATCAACTGATTTGTTTGCAGTTAAAAGCATTCTATAGAGTCTCCTTGCTTCTTTATCTGTTTAAAACTTTCATTTTGTGGCTCACTGCTTTTCTTCTGCTGTGATAAACATTTCTGTAGTGTTTACTGTCTAAAAGAGTATAGGCTAGTAGCTGTAGTATTGTTTCCCACCCCTCTCTGTTGGTGTCTTGCTGTTATACTTGGTGGAGTTGCAGTTTACCCATCCCTACTGTAAATTTGATCTGGGACACTCATCCCAGTCTAATGTCATTAGCTCACTCTACCTAATACAGAGAGAACATCTGAGAAGGCCAACCCACTTAGTTTCCTAACCATGAATTATCTTCTGCTTCTCTTTTCTCCCTTTCCTTTACAAAACAAAATTTGCTAGAATCTCCCTGTGTCTGCTTAACTGTAACAAAATATGTACGCTTGTTTCCTGCCTTTCCTGTAATTAGTCTAGTCCATATACAGATTTTCTATATCCAGGACTGTTTGTAAGCTTCTGAGCCCCCCAAGCCTGTCTGTGTTGGAGGGAAGCCTGCTAGCTTATCAGTGGGAGTAGTAAGCACTACATAACTTATCTACCACATAAAGAGTGGTTTCTGGCCCAGAAATTGCATTTCCTGGCCGTTTGTCCATTTTTTTCATCTCTCTCAACTTCCTGATTTAAAAGCTTACATTTGCACTTGCCCCCTCCCCCCCCCACTTCCTGTAACTAGACTAGTCCAGATACTGATTTGCTGTATCCGGGACTGTTTGTAAACTCCTGAGCCCCCCAAGCCTTTCTGTGTTGGAGGGAAGCCTTCTAGCTCATCAGTGGGAGTGATAAGCACTAGGTAACTTATCTACCACATAAGGAGTGGTTCTGGCCCAGAAATTGTAGTAATTGGCTGCTTGGGCAGTTTTTCCATCTCTCTCAACTTTCTGATTTAAAAGCCCACATTTGCACTTGTTTCTTTCCTTTAACTAGTCTTGTTCAGGTGCAGATTCTTAGTTTTTAGCACTTGAATTTGCTTATTTGTGCTCAGCACTTGTTCAGAACTTGTAAGCACTAAATATGCTACAAATTACTACTATAGCACTCAACCTTCCTCATTACCTAGAGGAAAACAGTTTTTGTACTTACTTTCCTCACTTGCTTAGAGAAAAACAGCTCTTTTACTCACTTTTCTCATTTGTCTAGAGGAAAATAGTTTTTTATTCAGGCATGTCCAAGGCTCCGTTCCCAGTGTTCTCTCCTGTGTATCTGATGAATCTGGGCATCTTGGGGTAATGTAGCAATTGCCTCATGTACACAGACAACTCTCTCCTCCTACCACCCAACACTACAAACTGTGAGAGGTGCACTTATCTAGCCAAACTGGAGATAAAGCTCTCTCCAACCAAGACTGAACTTTACAGTCAAGAGGAGAAGGTAAACACTTGCACCACACTCATCACAGGGTCCCACCAAACCTACACCACCAAAATCCACACATAGAAACCCAGAAACATTCACAGAGGCTCTCAATAATAATCTGCTCAAGCAACAGATACCTTCAAAGCAGAAACACAAGCAACCTCCACTCCCCAACACAACCCAAATGACACATAGCCCACAGACTCGGTGTGCCACTCAACTACAGCCCATAAGGCAAAACAATGTACACAACAAACTAGTCATAGGTGACTCTATAGTCAGGCACACTGATGTCACACTCACCAGGCTAAACAAGGAGAAGGTTACTGTCAGCTGCCTCTTGGATGCCAGGATCCGCCACATAACCCACGCACTCAGGTCACTCCACAACAACGACTCTGTCATTGTCCATGCTGGTGTAAATGACCTGAAATGTACCTCCCTGGACTACATGAAAAGAGACATGAAAGAGCTCTCCGATCTTGTAGCCCAAGCAGGTAGGACGTTAGCCCTGAGTAGCATCCTGCCATCGCCCAGAAAGATACCACAGTACAAGGACAAAATGATTGACTTCACCAATTGGCTAAGCTTCTGGTGCCATTCTAAGGGGATCCAGTATCTGTCTGCCTGGGACAACATGGTTGGCAGACCACGATGCTTTTCAAGAGATGGCCTGCACCTGTCAGCCCTGGGATTCCAGGTACTGGCTAAAGCTCTTTCCTCCCCTATAGTGCCATTTTTAGGCAAGGTTCAAATGACAAATTCACCACCACAACAGGAACAGGCAAGCAAAAACTGAGGGTAATGCTACTCAATGCTAAAAGTCTAGATCTCAAAAGGCACTCCCTCGAGGCATTCCTTAAAAGGAAGAACATCATTATCAGTGCAGTGACTGAGACCTGGTTCAAGGCTCCAGAAAGCAGCCCTGCATTACCAGGCTATAACTCATATCACACTCTTTGGCCATCTAAACTGGACTGGGAACACCAAAGGTGGAGATGTGTCCATATTCATTAAGGATATCTACACCTCCAGGCTACTTGCTCAGCATAATGCATTCGAGGTTATCCAAGTGCAATTAACTCTGGACAAAACTGCAATCCAAATTGTAGCTTGCTACAGATCCCCCACCATGCCCCAGGATTATGACTCCTCTTTTCTTGATATACTGGAAAATATTAGGGTTTAACCAAACACCCTAATAATGGGCAATTTCAACTACCCCACCATTAACTGGGAAAACTACTCATGGGCCAACTCCTTCACTTAACTCTTTCTGAAATTCATAAATTCCAATGCCCTGGATCAACTTATCCACACCACCACCAGGGGCAACAATATCCTAGACCTAATCATTACCAACATGAGTGACCGGTGTTCCACACCTGAAGTCAACTCCTCGTTGGTCAGATCCGACCATAAGCTAATCACTCTAGATATTCACATCCCGCCCCTACCCCCATTAAGGAAACCACGGTAAAAATTTCTCCAAAGCCAACTTCATGCTTGTTAAGACAGAAGTGTTGAACTTCATGACACCCATGCAGATGAACAACACAGTTACGACTGCTGAATCCTACACAAATGCACTCTATAAGCACTTACACAAGTGCATGGATTGTGCTATCCCAAACAGAACCAAGACGCTATCCTCTAAAAAAATGAAGCCAATCTGGTGGTCCCCAGCCATAAACAAACTCTATAACAAAAGGAAGAAACTGTTGCAAAAGAGAGTAAAATCTGATGAGTGGAGGAGCTCCCTGTTAACTACAAAAACAAAATTGCCACTGATTCTAGGGACAACCACAAAGCACATTCTATAGCTATGTCAAGAATCTCAATGGCAACACCCAGATCTGCTCTGAGTTACAGCACAACGGCACGAAAATTACAGAACCAACTGATATTGCCAGCATCCTGGCAGATAGTTTCATTGCTAACTTTAACCTCCTCTCACCCTCTAAAGGGCCCATATCTATACAGGAAGAATGCATAGTCCCTGTAATCACAACTAAGCAGGTAAAAGCTGAACTCTCTAAAACCAAAAACACAGCATCCGTGGGACCGGACAACATCCCAGCCTGCATTTTACATGACCTTCAGAATGAACTGGCTCCCCACCTAAGCACCATGTTCAATCATAGCCTCATGTCAGGCTTTGTGCCCAATGAATGGTGCACAACAACAGTTATTCCACTCCACAAAGGGGGAGCCACCACTGATCCCAGGAACTATCGCCTATTAGCCTCATGAGCCTGGTCTGTAAGGCCATGGAACATATCATCATTGAACTCATAAACAAAGACATTGGTAACCTCCATACTCTGGACCCCACCCAGTTTGGGTTTGTGAAAGGCAGATCATGCCTCCTGAACCTGATTGACTTATTTGAGGCAGTCACCAAAGCTGTAGATGAGGGTAAGGTGGTTCACACAGCCTATCTTGACCTCACCAAGGCTTGTGACACCATCCCCCATTCTGGAATTATAGCTAAACTCACTAAACTAGGTATAAATCCCTACGTCACAGGATGGGTTGCCAACTGGCTCACTGACAGAACCCACACTGTAAAAGTTGCAGACTCCAAATCTGACTTCAAACAAGTGACAAGTGGAGTACCACAGGGTTCAGTCCTAGGACCTCTCCTGTTTGGTACCTACTTCTCTGAAGTACAAGCTAACACAGAAGGCCTTTGGCTAATGAAGTTCGCAGATGACTGAAAACTAGGAGCCATAGCTGAGTCCCCAAATGATGTGGACATCCTACAGAATGGCCTCACTGAGACAGATGCCTGGTATCAGAGCCATGGTCTCAAGCTCAATGCCAAAAAGTGCATTGTCATCCCCTTTGGTAAAAACTCTGTACCCATGAACTACCACATAGGATGTGGTATACTTAATGCTGAATGTGTGATAAGAGACCTTGGGACCCAGGTGGACAGTAGTCTCTCCATTGATAATCACATCACCACAGTAGTCAGGAAATCCTTCTACGTGGCACACCTCATCACAAAAGGGTTCTCATCCAGGAAAAAATAGGTCATGGTTCCCCTCTACTCGACACTCATTAGACCCATTATAGAATACAACACCCCTTTTGGAATGTACATCACAAGACATTTGCAGCAGCTGGAAAGGCCACAGAAGTACCTCACACAGAGGATTACTGGCCTCTAACAGATGCTCTACACTGACCATCTCAAAAAACTCCAGCTTTACTCCATAGCATATCGCCTACTCCAAGGTGATCTCTGCTTAACATGTAAAGCTATGTCAAACCCAGAACTGTTGGACATGCTACACCTAAAGAAATCCCAATCCCTCCAAGCTACATGCTCTAGGGACCTAAACCTTGTCACCACAATAAACAGGACATGCTGGAGTGATAGATTCCTGTCCCAGAGACTTCCCATGCTCTGAAACAAGCTACCCATCTATGTCAAGCAAAGTTCCTCATTAGCACTCTTCAAGAAAATACTTGATGAGTGGATGGGAAATAGGAAATACACCCCGGGGATCACTTCTGTGGCTCTGCTCGACAGTGGCACAGGAAAATAACTTTCTTGGGTGGCATAAGCCAGGTAGCCTTGTTGGCCAGGCTTACTTAGGCCCTTGGACCGATAGCCTAGTATCTACCAATGAACCATGATTGGGGAACCTCACTATTAATAAATGTTAGATTGCATTCAAGCTCAGTTCTGGATTAATGAATATGTGAGGGATATGAAGATATTAAAATTACATTGTAGCTGGGAGAAGTAGAAAAGGATTTGTGAATTCCAACAGAATAGTTTAGAATTCATTTAAACTGAAGTATAAAAGCAATATAGATGTAATAGAGCATGGAACAGGGAAGGGATTAGTGTTATAGGAGTGATACTGAATGAGGCTAAGCATTTAGAAATTCTCACTATTTGTAATTGAATGGTGAATTATTTACAATTCTTATTCAAGAAAGGTGACAGTAAAAGTGAATAAATGTATATATTTATCCCACACACACACACACACACACACACAGAGTTGGTTTTCACAGCTCTTCTGTTTATTCAAGTGCGAGAGAATTGAAAACATAGACTTCATATACCTTAAATGAGTTGGTGCAACATCATAGGTAACAGATTTACAAATGGGGGGGATGTGTGGGCAGAGGGGATACTTTCTTGTTAACCTGCTGCCAATCATAACTAAGCAAACTACTGGAACACAAGCAAATGGTGCTTGAGCTCCTGTAGTAGATTTTTTTTATTATTTTGCCTATTTGTTGACTGGGTGAGGCCATTGGACAGACTGTCCCTTTTTCAGGAACAGCCTGGAAGAACTAGCTGGTTAAGTGACTTGCTCAAAGTCACAAACCAGGCAAAGGAAGGTGGAAGAACTCAACTCCTGTATGCTGGGCACAGGAATCTGCTAATTAACATCTCAGAGCTGAAGAAGTTTGGCACAGGAATCTGCTCATTAACATCTCACAGCTGAAAAAGTTTGCCAATTTGTGTAGACAAAAGTGCTAATATAAATTTTTGACTTTACTATGATCCTTTGCTGTAGTGGCATACCGCTTTTTTTATTTTATAAGCACAGAGCTTTATCCCTTTTCACTAACTCCCAAATTCTATATACCTTAGTAATGCCTGATAACACTAACCCTAAACATGTACCTTACCTTAAAAAAAACTTTCCATAACATTACCACTACACAAGGCAGCTCAGACACACACTGCTCACAAGTGCCTTCACACACAAATCACTAAGGGCCGGATTCATAAAGGCTTGCACGGAGTCTTAGAGTAGAGTAAGACTCCATGCAGCCAACATGTCCGCCGAGCGATCTAGGAACAACCGGTAGGGGCGTGCAACTGAGCTCTCCAAACTAGTCCTACACGGACAGGGCTGGGATATGCAAATTACCTCAATTGCAGGTGAAAGCCATGCAAATTAGGTAAATTTGCGATCCAGGAAACCCAAACCTGTCCGAGTAGCAGTAGTGGTATATGCAGAAATGTACTCAGTTGATAACTGAGTATGTTTTTGCAAATAGCAAAACGGAGCCATGTCAGCTGGAAAAAAAGCATGCATTCACAGGAGGAAGCATGCCAATGGCCAAAAATGCAGCCACTGGCAACGGGAAGTGATGCAAATTAAAAATAAAATAACTTTTTTTTTATCCCGATCTCCGGGTTTAACCGTAGCGCAGCGCCGCGCAAAAGCGCTGCACCCTAAAAAGCAGAAAATTAATAATTAAGATCCACAAATATGGATTTTATAGCTAAAATGAAATTACAATGCCAAGGGAATGGCAGGCTGAAGACAACATGGCCACCGAGAAGAGGTTGCTAAGGGGGGAAGCTCAGTCTAAGAGATGTAACTAGGCATTAGTAGGCAATCCTATGCAAATGACAGGATAGTGAATCACAAGTTTACATAGCAAATGAGCACAGATAAGGGGAGTAACAGAGTAGAAGATAGGTGACATCATAAGGGGGGTATGTATGAAAGGAGTGAAGCTCATTGGAGCAGAGTGACATGTCAGCTTACATTTACATAATAGTGAAAGAGGTGTGTCAACAGGTAGGCCAGGTAAAGTCAAGAAATCGAAGGTGCATACCATGGATAACACCAAAGTTTCTTGCTGAGCGTGCATGCGCGCATGTGCACGTCAGTAAACCCAAGTAAGACAATGTGCATGCGTGTAGGCTTGAGTAAGCATATGTAAGGCTGTGGAAACAGTTGTAAGCGCGTTTGCACAAGAATAAGCAAGTTTTAGTCCGTGTAAGCGTGTGTGCACGTGTGTTAGCTCCTGTGCGCGTGTTTGCGCTTGTGTGCATGCCCCCCCCCGAGGAAACAGAAAGGAAAAAGGAAGCACACCAAATAGTGGAAGTTACCAGAGAGTACTAGCAGAGCTAGCAGGTGAAAACAATCAGAATCAGGCAATTACCCAGGCAGAACACTAGCCCAGCACTTAAAACTCTGCAAACAACAGTCCATTATGTTTCTCTCAAGAGACACTGCAACACTGCAGTAAGCTAATAGAAGTGAAAACTGAAAAGGCTTCACTGAGGCAAAAAATGTTAGGGGCTGCGATTGCTGTTATAAGGCGACATATGCAACATGCTGAGGGTGATGATAATGCAAATGCTGCTAGACAACCCACAGTGAGGAGACGGAGAGGAGTGTACAGACCCAGGGTTACCTACCAGGGGCTACATGAGCTGGAGATAGTGGAGTGCTATAGAGTGGACAGAGACCTCTTGCAGCAAATTGTTGAGCTGTGCAGACCACGCCTCACACACAGAACCAACAGAGGGGAACCCATCCCAGTGGAAACTAAGGTATGTGTTGGCCTAAGAATATTAACAACAGGTACCTTCCAGAGACCAACTGGTGATATGATGGGGATATCACAGGCATCAGCATCCGGGGTACTGCACCAGTTCCTGGATGCCATGTCAGCACATGTCGGTGATCATGTATATTTCCCCAATTCCCGTGAGGTATTAGCCAGCAATATGCATCTCTTCCAGCAAATAGCGGAATACTCTGATGTAGTGGGTGCAATAGACTGTACGCACATACGCATCAAAGCACCAGCCGATGAATGGGGTAGGGTCTACTTCAACCACAAGGGCTTCCCGTCCATCAACTGCCAGGTCGTGTGCAATGCCCAGGGCATAATACTGAATGTGTGTGCTGGCTGCCCTGGAAGCTACCATGATTCCCATATCTGGCATCTGACGCAGCTGTACCAGACATTTGCCAATGGGGACATCCCACATGGTCACCTAGTGGGGGATGCTGGCTATGCACTGGAGCCGTGGCTGATGACACCCATCAGAAACACACACACACCTGAACAGGAACACCATAATGAGGCACACACACAAACACGAAATGTAATCGAGCGTGTGTTTGGGCTGCTCAAGTCATGGTTTCGGTGCCTGGACACATCTGGTGGAGCCTTGCAGTACTCACCAACTACATGTACCCAAATTGTCATGGTATGTGCTATGCTACATAATATGATCCTGTGAAAACAGCTGCAGCAGGACCAGCATAGGCCTGGGACAAACAGCCCCCCACCATTGCCAAGGCCATCACAGGCAGAACGTGACTCGGAGGAGGAACAACCTGAGCCTGCCCCAGTAGGCAGAAGGAGGCTTGCCCAGTATGCTTTGGCCTTGGCAAAGAGGCAACGTATAGCACATACACTGGCTCAGTAGGAACTCTGGAAATGATATCTCTCTCTGACCCGCACATATAGTAAAAGGGATGCCTACGTTGACACTACCTACTTTCAAACATGTATAGGGAGTGTAGTATGTGCATCCAACATAGGCAGCCCTGCATCAACACCTGAGGCATGATTGCCATGTGTTAAGCAATATAAAGCAGTGCTAAACAGCATTTAACATCATGAAGTCAATGTAAACAAAATCGCATACACCAACTGCTACAAATGGGGTCAATGTAGAGTAATATTGGCCAATGTCCAGCAATGATGGTTATTATTGAGCAATGTGCAATGTTGGACAAGCTGGGTCTAGGTAGGGCATAGCTGAACAAAAGCCAACATGCTCATATTTGCTCTACTGGCCCCTAAGCAGTCTGGTCTGCTCAGTATGAAAATATAAGCGGCAATGGGCATCAAACCCAGGATACTGCGCACTATAGTCATAGTACGGAACCACTAAAGCATGACAGTAGTGTATGAAGAAATGTTAAGTCTATGCAAAGTATTTCATGGAAACCCTGCAGGTACAGCATAATCACTGTTGAGTTATGACACAAAGGTGAGTCCTGCAGTAAGAATAGAACCTGACTTTCAACACACACAGTATACAAATGTTAATAATGGACATGTAGACATACATCAACAAATGTAGTGGACCTCAGACGGCAACATACTGAAAGGTCACACTGGGCATTCTCACACACTTGAATACATGAGACAAATGTCAGGCAACAGAACACTGACAGTCTGAACTGGGCATGCTCACACACTTAGGCCATGTTGGAGTAAAGCATTGGGCCACACGTAGCAGGCAGTTGCATGTGTTAACCCAGGAACCTCTCACTACACAGCAATCTGCCTTGTGCACACACTTATATGACAACAGACACGTATATAATATAGTGGAACCCTGCCATAAGCAAATATGTTCTGCAGATACCTAAGCAGTTCATATAAAGTGTGAAAGCAAAGATGATAAAAACCTGCAAACAGTATCAGCAATAAACATCGTGCATCATGAAAATTATCATAGGTTCAGAGGTTGATACTAGGCTATCTGCCCTAGGGCATGTACAAGCATAGCCATAGTGTGTTTGGCTACTGCAACCCAGTCAAATCAGAGCACTGTGCCTGTGAATAGGTCGTCACACAAGATAGCCCATTTACATTCAGTGTATTGTGCCTCTGTCTAGAAAGGACCCAGAAGATATCCCATGGGTAAACATGCGATCACCCATCCACTTGTCGAGATGTCACCTGTAGGTGGCCAGTGGGTGGCTGTGCCTATGCAAAACCAGGACTACACTCCGGAGTGAGTGGAGGCTTTCTGATAATAATCTGTCCCCCCAGCATGTCCTTATAACATCCGTGCTGAGGTATATGTCCCTGAAGTGTGTAGCAGCAAGGGAGTCGGATATCCTGAGGTGGGGCATGTCCAGTAAGTCTGGGTCAGATATTGCCTTCAACTACAGGCACACAACACATCCGTGTAGGTGGTAAGTGACTGAGTAGAGCTGGAGTTACTGTATCGGAACTGTGCAGGGCATCTGTGTGAGTCCCTACATCTGCTCGAAGAGTAACATTTGTGGCCATTACAGTTGCTGCAGGTGTCGGGTAAGGTACATCCCAAAGGTGGCATAGTAACCAAGCATGGTCATGAAGAGTATAGGAGCACAATGACCACATGTGATCAACATGTGAAGCCATGTGGGATATGGTGGGCTATGTAGACGTACTGCCTAACCACTATGGCAATAGGATTGTCAAAGGGGGGAGTACAAACAGGTCGTGTCCCCAAACCTGAACAACTACTACTGTATGTAATGGATTACAACCTATGTGGTAATGTGTGGGCATCTTGTCATCCTCAAAGGGGATGACTATGCAACTAATGGCATGTAGCCGTGGGCCATGGCTCAGGCACCAGTCAACCTATCTCTGTGAGACCCTGAATGAGTATGCATGTGCCAGCAGGAGAGCTGATTATGGCACCCAGTTTGCAGTCATCTGCGAACATAGGAAGCCATATCCCTCCTGTGATAGCCTGTACATCACACAATTATATACTGAACAAGAGAGGTCCCAGGACTGAGCCTTGTGGGATGCCAGGTGTAACTGGTGTATAGCCAGACATGACACCTGCAACACTGAGCATGTGGGTGCTATCCCTGCTCCAGGTAGCAATCCATCATGTCAGATATGTGTCGATATTGATGCTGGTGAGCCTATGCATAATGGCTGAGTGGAGTATTGTGTTGAAGGGTCGTGCAAGGTCCAGGCAGGTTGTGTGGACAACTGTCCCAACACTGATGGACCTGATAACTGTTGAAAGAATATGAACAGGTCCAACAGGCAAGATCTGCCCACAACAATGCTGTAATGTGTAGGACCCAGTGTCTGTAGGTTTCCCATGTCTATGTGCATTAGTCCCATTATAATACACTCCATAGCTTTGCAGAACAGGCTAGTTAGCCTTTTAGGCCAATATTGTCTGTGGTCTGTTGTGGCAGTATTCAGTGGAGCGGGACCATTATCGCTGTATGCCATTCTGTGGGTACATATCCTGCAGTAACTCTTATATCAAACAGTGATGTAATGTGAGTGTTACGTCTGTCATGAAGGCTGTGTACAACACAGGCCAGGACACTGTCTGGTCCCATTGATGCTGTGTTGTCCGCTGTGGGGAGGGCAGCACTCACCTGTTTACTCGTGATGTCTGGGAGGTTACACTCTGTTGGTATGGACAGTACCACCTTAGGGGGGATGGAGGGACACATCTGCACTGAACCTGTTTGCCAGGATGATGGCAATGTCAGTGGGTTCAGGGTATGTTTAGTCAGTATGCAATAACACACAGCATATCAGTGAGTGTCCAGCCAGGTACCTGAATCAACTGAAGAAGGCCTTGTGAGTGTCCGATGTGTCTGGTGCAATTGTCCGTTAGAAGCGTGCCTGACATAAATACACGAGTGATTGTAGCAGTCCACTAGTACAGATCACAGATGCCTTCCCTGTCTGGGATTGTGCTCTATCATGTAGTAGCTTCCTCCATTTGTTGTAAAGCATATTAATGGCTGTGGTCTACCAGACAGGTCCACTGCCATTTGAGGAGTGAGTCCAATTGTTATTTTGGATGTAACAATCCATGCGATCCACTAGATGTCCATAGAATGTGTATGTAAAGGATTCAGCAGTCTGAGCCATACTTGCCACTGACCCAGGGTTTCTGAAGGATACCACCGTGGTTTGGAGGAGTGTGACGTTTGCTTTTGGGAAGTTCACCAAGATTACCAAGGATCAGTGTGGGGATGGGATATGGATGTCCAGTGAGATAAAGTATGTTCTGCCCTTACCAATGAGGGGTATATTGCAGGTGTGGAACATAGAGTCCCCATGTCGGTGATGATCATGTCCAATATGTTGTCCCCTCTTGTGGATGTGGCAACCGGTTGTGCCATAGCATATGAGTTTAGAAATAGTAGCAACTGTTGGGCGAGGGTGTTGGGGCCTGAGTACTATCCACAGTCAATGTGTGGGTATTTGATGTCACCCAATATAATGGTGTTTGGAGAGACCTTCATATGGTCCAATGTTCCCAGGAAAGCTGAGTGAGGTTGCTATGTTGGGGAGTGTGGTCTGTAGCAGGCAACAAACCAAAAGGCAGATTTGCACAATGTTAGGTACATATGTATGGTCCGTGATGCATTGTGCAGTGCTACCAACCCGTACGTATGTGTATCTGTGATGTATATGGATACTCCCCCTATTCGTGTTGGCCATTCCGAGTTATGTGGTCAGAAAGTATGGTATGAAATACAACCTGGTAGTGCTGGTGTGCATGTGGGAGCCTCAACCATGTGTCTGTTAGTGCACAGATATTGCTGTCCTCCATACTGAGGAGATTCCTGAGTGGGTGCAATTTGAGGGTAAGACATCTGGTGTTGAGCAGCATTACCCTCAGTGTTGTGTACTCTGTAATGTGTATGGAGGTGGTTCTGTCCTTTGAGCCCTGCTTAAATAGGGCAGTATTGTAGCAGGAAATGCCCTAGCCAGTATTCAAAAGTCCAAGGATGACAGGTGCAAGCTGGCCATAGGGAAGCTACGTGGCATGTCGAGCATGTCATCCCAGGGTGACAGACACTGTATCCCCTTTGAATAACACCAATATGTTAGCCAACTGTTAAACGTGATCAGTTTGTTGGTATACTGTGACATCATACTTGGTGAGTGTAAGATGCTAGACAAGGTCAGAGTAATACTGGGCTGGGCTACATGATCACAGAGTTCCTCTATGTGTCATGTCATGTGGTCCAGGGAGGAACATCTGAGGTTGTATGCACCAGCATGGACAATGATGGAGCCAGTCCTGGACTTGCTTTGGAGTGACCTGAGTGCATGTGTTATGTTGCCAGATCCTGGCACCTGAGAGACAGCTCAAAGTGACTATTCCCCTGTCTGGCCTGGTGAGTGGGACAATAGTGTGTTTGACATTGTGTCACCTATAACAAGTGTATCAGGTGTGTTGTTTAGCCCAAAGAGCAGTGACTGTGTGGCACACTGACATTGTGAACTATGTGACATGTGGACATTGTAGTGGGGTAGTAGTTGTATGTGTGTCTGCTTTGGAGGTCTCTGCTGCTTAGGCAGAGTGTATGTAGAGCCTCTGAATATGTGTATGTGTGATAATGTGGTTTGTTGTCACTGTCGGTGTATTTGAGACTGATATGTGGTGTGTGTGGTCACCCTCACCACCTGATAGACTATGCCAGGCATGGGTCGAAAGAGCTCAGCGTCCTGTATGTCAATATTGTTACATCTCCCACATATATGTGAGTGTGATGTGAGGAGGAGAGGGTTGTCTGTGTGCATGAGGCATATGTGACATTGTGTCATAACCACAATATTCACTAGCTGGACTGGAGAGTACACATGAAACCGACCCCTGGACATGCCAGTGTATTATGATGACATACTCTGTAGCCTGATCACAAGGGATCAGTAGGGTGTTAAGTGTGTAAAAGAGTATAACTGGGATTAGTGCTCGGGTTTGTAGGTGTTTTGTAAAGAGTAGCTAAGAACGAGTCCAGACTGAGAATCATGACATGTCCCTCAGCTATGTAATAAATAGTAATGTACATGCATATATGTGCTGAGTCAGGGGCAACTGTACCTTACTGACATTGCCGACATCCTGTCAGACAGGCCCATGTATACATACCCACCCCCCACTGACAATAGTCCCTGACATCATACCAGGAGATATCACGTGTAGAATGGCTGAACATCTCCCCCCAAAGCCAAAAGCATGGCAGCAATTGGATTACATTGTTTCCCAATATGTGTCATGCATGCACTACAGAACAAACAGACCCTGCACCTGAACAGTCTGTTGAGTGTCACCCACTCCACATGACCTGGAACCGTCGAATGTGTTACAGCAACATATGGCACTCCCCACATGTGTGGGTGCAACACACACCATGGGAAGTATAGTCCAGTAAGCCTATAAAGTCTAATCTGCAAAGTCATGGAGTGCATCATGGCAGCAGTCATACACAGAGCTATTGGAAACCGACAAACACACAACCCTACCAACTGTGGTATGTTCATGTGCAGATCATGGTTCCCAAGCATGCTACACCATCTGCAAGGCAGCCACCCAGGACATACATCAGGGAACAGAGCTACACATGTCCCACATAGACTTTGAACATCTCTTCATCAACATCACAGACACATGTCGTATCCACAAAACCAACAATCTGTGCATAGATGTGTGTTGACATATGAAGGGATGGCAATGTGTCCACAGATATATCACACAAGGTGAGACTCATGGGGTCCTGTACAAGCTGTTGATACCTGCCGACCTACATGGATCATTCCTGGGATTGCATAAAAATGTGTACACATTACCATGTCCAGTCTGATGATGTCATCATCCTATAAATATACCAGGAGAACAGAAACCACCCAGTAAAGCATATAGCGTGCCGTGTTAATGTGTATCTCTCTAGTATCATAACATAGTCAGGTAGGGGTTTGAGTCCTGCAAATGCCAACTGTGTGTGTGGGGGGGGGGGTGTATGTGTGTGATTTCCTTTGAGAGGAGTAGCCTTTTTGGAGACTGGGAAAACACATTAAAAGAGGTACATCCTTCTTTGGAAAGTCTGATGATGTCAGCATCCTACAAATATTCAAGGAGAACAGAAACCACCCAGTAATGCATATAGCGTGCCATGTTAATGAGTATCTCTCTAGTATCATAACATAGTCAGGTAGGGGTTTGAGTCCTGCAAACGCCAAGTGTGTGTGTGTGTGGGGGGGGGGGTGTATGTGTGTGATTTCCTTTGAGAGGAGTAGCCTTTTTGGAGACTGGGAAACACATTAAAAGAGGTACATCCCTCTTTGGAAAGTCTGATGATGTCAGCATCCTACAAATATTCAAGGAGAACAGAAATCACCCAGTAATGCATATAGCGCGCCATGTTAATGAGTATCTTTCTAGTATCATAACATAGTCAGGTAGGGGTTTGAGTCCTGCAAATGCCAAGTGTGTGGAGGGGGGTGTATGTGAGTGATTTCCTTTGAGAGGAGTAGCCTTTTTGGAGACTGGGAAAACACATTAAAAGAGGTACAGCCCTCTTCGGAAAGTCTGATGATGTCAGCATCCTACAAATATTCAAGGAGAACAGAAACCACCCAGTATTGCATATAGCGCGCCATGTTAATTCGTATCTCTCTAGTATCATAACATAGTTAGGTAGGGGTTTGAGTCCTGCAAACGCTGAGAGTGTGTGTGTGTGTGTGTGTGTGTGTGTGTGTGTGTGTGTGTGACAGGTGGTCAATGCAGTGTGGGTTTTGCTTTTACTACGGTATGACATATGTTTCAAACAGTGTGTGCATTGCACACATTGGGTATCTGCGTGTCAAATAAATTTGTGTACATGTGACCTCAATCAGTACATAGGTGTGAAGCCTGCATACTACATGAATACATTTGTAACCTTCGACAGATTGTGCCACTGCTTCTCAGATCATAGGTCACATATGTATGTATGCGTCAAGCCTGGCCAATGTAGTGATCCATGGCCAAGGACATCCCTGCCACACACACCCATGACACGTACTATAGAGTACTGTGAGTGAGGATAATTGCTGGGGTATATGTCAGACATGTTCATACACGACAACAACTGGCAATAATGGACAGTCATTATAGGTGTGCACCAGCCCTGTGGATATGCATGCAAGCCCCTAATGTGTTATGTGAAACACCGAGGGACCTCACAATACCTATGGATATGTGGATACCAAGGGACAGATGACATAACATGTGTCTGTCTGTACACATTGGTACCCAACATACATGTTCAGGGCTACCACCTATGTGGTACTGTCGGGATAGTATGTATAGTAAATGTGGATGACTGTGCCATAGACGGCGTACTGCTATACACATGTATTGGACAACAGGTATCTGTCTGTATGATACCCTTGTGTAGGATATGCATCCCATCCGGGGAATGCAGTGTAGGCCAATGCATGCATTTCCAGATGTGGATGGACATATCCCTAGTGTATTTGCATGTACCTAAGAGGGCTATATGCCACACAGGTGTGGTCCCAGGAATGTGTGGCAGTCAATACCATTATACTGGTTACTGTTATAGTATAGTACTGGAAGGATCCAACTGTTACTGAGTTCCCTACAACTGTGAGTCATTTGTCAAGACATCATCTAATGATTGGTTATAGTCATGCTGTTGAGGTGGTATACTACCAGACTGCAGATCATTGACCGATATCAACAGTATCACCCACAGCATAGTGCCAACCCATGTCATACACACGTGTACCCATGTTAGTACATATCTGTAGTAGAATGCATACTGGCCATCGAAAGATACCATGAGATGTTAACAATGTGTAGAACAGGGTATGTCGCACATCCCACGTGTCCACTATGCACGTACATGCAGACAGTGCGCACACACCATGTTCACAGATGTACACCCGCTAATTTGTAATGCACACATCACACACGTACTGTCCACTTACTAATACATGCTGGCAACACTGTAAACTTCAGCCAAGTGGCACATGGGTGGACAATAGATACTCAGACCTAACACTGGTGTAAACAATGCTACAATGACTTCACAACAAACAGACCAAATAAACTCCTTAAAAGACCAAGACGAACTGGAACACAATAAGAGAAGGCTGGAATATTAAAATAATTTAATGAACCCACAAATAAAATTAGCGCTTTCGGCGGAATAAATACTTGTAATTTTAGAACAATCTATCATATCTGACAGAGAGTTCTTTCGGTATAAATATGAATACTGTCGCATCTTTACGAGTATTGAAGCTAGTATGGAGAAACTTCTTGCTACAAAGAAAAAGAAACTTATAAGGGACATAACTGACTATAATAACAAATGTGCTTATCCAAGACCTTCTAAGGTAGCACCAATGGCTCCTGATGAGGCCGCTGATCAATTTCAAAATACTGGTGAATCGAATCAAAGGGTGAATAATAACTTTAGTAATCATAATTATCCAATTGAACAAAGGCAGGGGCCAAGAAGGAGTCCGAGATTCAATAACAACAATGTTAACTTACATGTCCCAAATCAGGGATATGTACAAGCCACTGGGCCAAGGGACAATAACCAACAACAAAATATCCCTATGGAAGAGGAGAATCAGCAAACTAACCAGGGTTTTCACATGGTGAACAACTCCAAGAGGAAGAATCCCCCTCAAACGCAGAGGCAGAACAACACGAGGAACAAAAGACGGGGGAGGAGGAGATGATTGTGAACCCTGATTTTGGTACTGACCCTGTCTTGTTGAAAAGTTCATGCAGTGACTTTGTTTTATATAACTATACTCTTTTGGCGATACAGCAGGACATGGTGGACTTTTTTGCTAAGGACCTTACTTTTGTCCCCACCCGACATATGGACATAAGCAAGACTATAATTGATTTAAAAATTTATGTTAGAAAATTAAACTTGAATTTTCTAATGGGAAATAATACCTCGGTTCTTAAAAGTTGCAAGTTCCTATAATCCACCTTTACATCCCATTTTATCAACCTTTGAAAAAATGTGTGAATTAGACCTATGGGCCATAAAAAATCATGTCACATATAATAGAGAAAAATACTTTAATAATATCTCTGGGTTGGAATGGGATTTTTTGCATTTACTGAAGGATTGTAGTGTTCGGGTCATGAGACCTGACAAAGGTGGGGGGGTTGTGTTGATGGATCATTATAAATATGTTGAATATATGATGGAACATCTAGACACAACGGCCTATAAGCAGGTATCATTAAATGAAATACATGGTGCATACAAAAAAATCTATGGAATTCTTAATGATTTGTTTTTGGAGGGATTCATTGATTTAGATGCCTTTCGATATTTGGAGATGTCTGCACCTAGAATTCCTGCTTTCTTTGGTACACCCAAGCTGCATAAGCGATTACAAGCCCCACCTTTTAGACCCATAATTGATGGCAGAGGTTCCATTACATATGCATGCGCTAAGTACGTAGACAATATTTTGAAGCCCCTTATAGGAAATGTCAAGCATGTTTGTAAAGATTCTTGGTCTTTCTTGAGGGACATTAGTAAACAACTTTACATCATTGATTCTGTATTCTTAACAATAGATGTAAAAGATCTTTACACGGTCATTCCTCAGGATATTGGTCTGGCATGGGTTAGGGAGTTCATGTCAGCTAGAAAAATACAAGATGACACTATCTATCTTGTTGAAACCCTCCTAGAATTAGTGTTAAAGAACAACTTTTTCTCCTTTGAAGGTAATTTTTACCTACAAACATCAGGGGTGGCGATGGGCTCCCCATGTGGTGGTTCATTTGCAAATGCAGTAATGACTCACTGGGAGGATGAATTCCTGTTTAAAGATGTCATTTTTCAACAACATGTTTCTTATTACACCAGGTACCAGGACGACATTTTTTGCATTTGGAAAGGGGACAAAACTATCATTCCAGACTTTATTGAGAGGATGACTAGTATGACAGAGTTTCTTTGTTTCACATACTCAATAGCTGACACTGAAATAAACTATCTAGATATTCTTTTATCTAAAGATACCATTAATAATAGATTTAAGAGCACTATATACAGAAAGCCCACCTATTCTAATTCCCTACTACATTTTTCAAGTAACCATCCTTATCACCAAAAAAGATCAGTCATAAAGAGTCAATTAGTTAGAGCAGCACGGATGGTAACAGACGATTGTGATTTCCAAAAGGAATGTAGGAAATTGACAGATATGTTTACATCAAGGGGTTATCCATTACATTTGGTTAATAACATCGTTTTAGAAGTTTCTAGTAAACGCGAAGAAGGGTATTTTTTTCCTTTGCTTCCTTTTAAAAACAGTAATGAACAAGACGTTAACCCTGGTATTTCCATTACATCAGTAGAAACATCTATGTTGTCGCAATCTAAATCCAATTATTGTAGTAGCTTCTTGCATACCTACTCTTTGGATTTCCAACAGATAACAGAAATCATTAATAAAAATTGGGAAGTTGTTAAACATGACAAAGGATTAATCAGCTTATTAGGTGAAAAACCTAAAATAACTTATAGAAGAGGGGACAACCTCAAATCGATCCTGGAAAAAACCAAGAAAAAACAAACGTCCAATCGTCCACATGGGATGCACAAATGTGGGGCTTGTAGCCAATGTGTGCATATCAAAGCTGGCATTGGCTGCACTATTAATGGTAAAGAATATAAGATCAATAGCTATTTTAATTGTGAAACAAAGTCAGTGGTTTACGTGGCCCTATGTAACCAATGTAAGGCTTTCTATATAGGAAAAACCGAGCGTAAATTAAAAATTAGAATATACGAGCATATGAATGCAGTTTCTAAAAACGATCAAAATAATGCTCTTGCTCGACATATTGTGGAAAATAGCAGGCATGCATTTAGTTTTGCTATCTTACAGCAACGAACACCGGATATCAGGGGGGGACCCTGGCAAGTTCGCCTAGAAATAGACGAACTACTCTGGCAAATTCGTACCAGGGCACATGTCATACCAGGTATAAATGAGGCTCTTTCTATAAAATGTGTTTTAAAGTGGCTAGCTTATAATAGATAAACTCCAGTACCTGTTCAGGACTAGGAATTTCATATTACAGTTTGTTTCACTTTTAGCAGAAATGTATAATTGTGGGCCTTATAATTTAGGCATATTTCTTCGCATATTAACTTATAATATTTAGTTTCATTTACCATACTAGCTTCGTTTTGCTTGTGGTACTTTTTATAACTATATAGTTGTAAAGGCATTTATTTGTAGAAATAACGCTAATTTTTATATACATATATATATATATAAAAAAAAAAAAAAAAAAAAAATATATATTTTCTAGCTATTTCTATTTTGCAACCAAAATTAATGTCATTTTCATGATTATTTCTGTGATCTGGTAAGCTAGAGGCGCATCTAAATTTCTGTTATTTTACATCAGAGTTATCGCATGGCTCTTGGGAACGTGATTCATTTCAGCTTGCGATTATTTCACTACCATCAGCTCTAGTATTTGGATATTTAGGATAAAGTTAGTTTTGAATGTTACAGAAGACACCTTTCTGGCTATTTATAATACAACAAGTATTAAATGTATTCCAGATCTGTTGTTTTTACATGTGTTTATTGAACCTGATAGTAGTGCGCAAAATTTATGGGCGGTGATTTTACTCTTAGGTCGCTATGACAATTGATGTATTTAACAATGCACTTTATGCCCATTGGGCACTTAACTTCCATTGATGTATAAATAAATGTTTCTTCAGTCCTGCTGTGTAATCTGAAGAAGGCGGGGTATTTATTCCGCCGAAAGCGCTAATTTTATTTGTGGGTTCATTAAATTATTTTAATATTCCAGCCTTCTCTTATTGTGTTCCAGTTCATCTTGGTCTTTTAATGCTACAATGACTGTCAGAGCTGTGATGCATAATGCCTGCTCAGATATACCTACAAGGATATCCGTACACTTTCCTGTTGGCAACTTGCTACTATTGCTACACTGCTATAATGTCACCCTATGCATCAGAACCATGTTAGCCTATTCCTGCATCAATGTGACAGATGACAGGAGGTGGCACAGGTGTCATATGCACAGGGTGTGTTGTAGGTTTGTCAGAGCCCAACATTTACCCATCCAATCGGCGTGTGTGTGTGTGTGTGTGTGTGTGTGTGTGTGTGTGTGTGTGTGTGTGTGTGGGGGGACAACAGTACTGCATGGGCCAATGTTGATGTAATGTATGTGTGAGCTCTAGTTGTATGGTAAATGTGTGTGTGTGTCTGCATGCACACAACTCCACCATGTGGCTGCCATATACGGGCGGTTGTGGGAGAGCCACAGACTGTACCTGCTAGGCTGTACAAATCACTGTCTCCGGCCATGGACACAGTACCTGTGCCTAGCAGGGGTGCTACGGGCAGTATCGGGTACCAACCCTGACTGGGTGCTATCATCAGAGGCAGAGGTATGATGACTGGACGCATGTCCCTGCTGGGACTGGCTAGCGCCACGTGCACATGGTCTAGTAGGATGGTCAATGGACAGGCCAGCCCCAGCACAGCACTATGGGAGTGGCTGTGATCCGTGGTCTGTCCGTGACGACTGCCAGCTGATGCTGTTGCTGGCATGCGCCCACGTCGGCTTCTCATCCGTCCCGCATGGTCCTGGCTCATGGCTAACACATTGTGGAGGACATCTAATGTCTGCCTCCAATGGCTATCAATGACCTCGGTGTAATTCCGAATGGCACCGGCAAGGTCACGGATGCTGTCATTGATAGCAGTGTAATGGTCCCTCTGTGCCCTTAGTCCCTGTTGGGTGTACCATTCCATACGTGCCTGTACCTGCATTACAGCCTGGAACATACTGGAGGTTGTAATACCTCCGGGGACACATCTGCCAGGGACAATACGACCAGTGGTGCTCCCCTGAGAACCCTGGGACATCCACCTATGTGGTACCATTCTGGTAATCTGGCTGTGGCTGCTGTGAGGGGATACACATGCCATAGGTACCACACTCTCCTGGTCAATGCCAACTGTATGCTGTCTCTCAGCTACAGCCATTGGTGACGAGGGATGCATTGGCAGTATGAGTGTGCGCATAGATGGGGTTGACCGCTGTGTACTGTCGATTGGTGGGCCAACAACAGACCCTGTCAGACCTTCCTGTGCCACAATACATGTCTCATCATCTCCACTATTATTGGTGGTGACATCAGGTTTCCTGCTGCATTCAGCCACCCCTAACTCAGCACCTGTGGAAGGAAGACAGGAAACACACTTTACAATCTGTACATGATGTTAGCACACATGCACACATGCACACATGAACACATGCACTCATGCAAACATTCTCAGAAATACACAGCTCACCACAGCACATACACACACACACACCAGCAATCCAACACATGCACAATAGTGGGTGATGGTGGGTAACAGTACAACAAGGCAAACAGTCACCACACAAGTGTCAGCATGCAGACCACGTGTTGCTCAACACCATGCAGTGCAAGTGTAGACAGACCTGTCTAATGACATTATACATGGCTTTGATGCATGTGTGTAGTTGTTCAGTGATTGGCTACACCTTGGAACACAATGTGTACAATGACACAACCTTGCTGTGCAAGTATTATCTGCTCTGCAATGTCATGTGCACCATCACTCAATGGTATACATAACATGGCTGCATGTGTTATCTGTGTGACACATAGATTGCCATGTCTGATGGCAGTGTCTGTGTCCATAGCACATAATAGTGGGCACAGGTGTAGCAAATGCATGCAATGTACAGACATGGGATGAGTGGTGCATGTAGACGTGAAGGAATCCCAATGCACGACATGGACATTTTACAGTGGTTATGGTGAGTGTGGGACATATTGCAGATATGTCGGTGCCAGCCATGACATGGCATGCTACACGACTGCAACATTAAACACTACACATACCCAATGTGTGTCATGTGACCTGTACACTCAGTAGCATTCCAGGACATATATGTGACTCTTTGTACAGATGGTGACTGTTGTGCAAAATGTGTATATTAGCATATGTAAGCACACACACAACATGCTATGCATGGTGTGTATAGGTGCATATGTTTGCACACACAGAACAATTAGGTGCACAGCAAAGACTGCTATGTGTAGTACTGTGGTCACTGTAACAGGATGGGGTGTAGTACCATGTGTCATCATCATCATCATGCATCTTGTGGTCACTCACAGCTACTACTGTGTGACAGACCACCGCCTAGCATGCTGTACCTGAACTGCAGTGCCGTGGATATGTTCATTATTACACAGCCTCTTTGTACATGGGTGTATGAGGTGCCCAGTAGGGAGCATTGCCTAACATGACTGTGTTATGTGTTGAAGAGTGTTGCACAGCCCCATGAATAGGCCTCTACCCCTGAGGTACATCATGTGTGTGTGGATGACATGTGGGATACTGAAGTGTGACCTTACAGCGGGTGTGTGGTTACGCCATATGTAGCATGACTTTGTGTACTGCATGTGATAAATGTGTTATGTTGTGTACAGGTGTTGCAACTATGCCTATCTAATGTGCCATCCGGGGTTGCCACAACTGTGTGTCATGCTCTGTGTATTGCATGTCATTGAGGCAGCTACTGAAATTACTGAGTTGGGCAATGTCTCACAGCAAACACGCACGGCATGCATTATGCGTAGGTGTGTTAGTGTACATGGCCTACACCTCACCTATGACATGCATTTTTCATTACCAACATTGCAGATATAACACACTCACCAGCATGGATCGGCTGCCCTGCGGTCACACCAGAGGGACCTACGAGAATATGAGAGGGTTTGTCAGTGGCCACAACTGTGGCATTGCTACAGTGGGTATGCTAAACTGCAGTACAACAACAGTCAACAGTCACAGGCGTAGGGATATTATTCACACTATCCATATTGCACTACACTAGGCAGCAGAACTGCTAAACACACAGTAGACATAATCTAACAATACAGTTAACTGTAGTCTACAGATAGGGCATGTTACCTGCTTGCTCCAGGTGGATGTACTGGGTGGCTCCGGCCTCCATTACAACACATGTCAGAGGTTGATGTAGCTGTTGTCCAGGAGCCACCATGCTTAGGAGCAGCTCCTCTGCTCTGGTGAGGGGGGGTGAATAGCCACCCCACCACCTGTGGCAAGCTGCTGTCTTTGGATATCAGATGCACGCCGCCAGACTTGTCTAATTAAATCACTGCAGTGATGACGTACCTGCTCATATGTATGGTTATGCATGCCTATGTCATTTACCCGACAAACAAGTTCCTGCCACAGTGCAGTCCACTCCTGCTGGTGCTGGCTGCATCTAGAGAACAGCATTGTGTACCGCTACAATAGGCTGTCGAGTATCACCTCTTCCTCATCCGCTGTGTACGCTGGGTTGCGTTGGTGGGCCATCTGGCTGAAAAAGATATGAACAATATGTGTGAGAGTGTCCTGTGGCACACTTTACACCTTTACCCACAGATATCACTTTACTGACATATATACCATCCTATTGTCTGTCAGAGGTTACACACGTTCAATACCACTTATTGGTTCTCAGGCCACAACTAACTAACACTGCCTGGCAGACTCTATATATCACACCACTATACAACAGTACCCGACACACTGTTTGTGACACATTGCACAACCTCAAGACAGGGGTGTATATCACACCAATGCACGAACAGAGATGTCATCCATTGCAATGGATGTAAAGTACAGGTACAGTAGTACCAATCACCCTAGTCATTGATGCCATAGCCCTGCCTAACAGATGTGTCCAGTTGTTACTGTAGGTGGAATACTGCTGTAACAGACTATATATGTTGTTGGATACACACGTTTTCCCTGTAACACACACATGATTGCAGCCATTGTACAGGCATAATCACACACACATCAGAAAAACATACAACACACCACTGTATGCCAGCACAGATGAGCATTACCTGTGTACCATACGGTACTGTGTGCCACTACTTACACACCCTTATGCCTGCATTCTGTCCTCTGTGCAGAATACAGGAAACACACATGACAGTGTTTCCAAGCAATGTGAACACACACCATACTGTGCTGTTTAGGCCTACAGCTTCAGGTAGTACTACAGTTCATATTGGTGATGGATTCACCAGCAGTACCACTCACTAAGCATACCTGTATTGCTTTAGCCTACAATGAGACACCACATTCGTCAATGGAGAACTACATCACATCATATGCCGTACTACTATGTCTGCCTAACAGTACATTACACATCAGTTGTTGTCCTCACAGCTAGGATAGGCACTACCATGTCAGATACAACATCACACTAAGCTATCACACCTTTACAGACCTTGCACACATTCAGTGTTACACTTATTCAACCTCACATAGCAGCTATTGCATTAAGTACATGTGTGAGTGTCATAGATAGGTAATATGCTATTGGCCCTAGGGCCTATGGCAGCCTAGCCATATGCTACCCTGACCTTTGACACACATGTACTTTGATTTCACTTGCCCCTGCCAACCTGAACCACAGAGGTGTTTCCTGGGGTGTATTACCAATCTCCCACACAATCATCACGGGTATTTATAACAACTGCTAAGGAGGAGGAGGAGCCTTGTTTGCTATTGTTATGTGGTCTATTCCAGTGTATGGCATATCTCTGAGATGGGAACCTATCCCTCCAGCATGTGCTGTTTAGTGAGCTGACAAGGATTAGGGTCCTAGAGCGTGTATCCCAGAGGGATTGTGATATGTTGCCATGGTGGTTGTCGCCCAGCTATGGGTGTGACATACCTCTGTATGTCTGGCAGAGGTCACCTCTGTGTGGCCAGTATGCAATACAGTGTAGTTGTGGAGTCAGTTTGCATAGGGCATCTGTTTGCGGCCAGTATTACCCTTTAGGGGGTATGTCTGTGGCCTGTTCACCTGGTGTAGTTGTCATGTGAGGTTCATACCACACAGTGCATTGTGATGAGTAGAGGGGAACTCTACCCTATACTTCCATAGATGACACATCTGTTGTCATGACACATACCACACAGACAGATTACAGGTGTAGTGTGGCACTGTCTTCATCAAAGCGGAGGCTACTGTCCACCTGTGTCCCATGTTCCCTTATCACACCTTCACTGTTAGGTAGATCTCTACCTATGTGGTAGTTAATGGGTACAGTTTTTTGGGAAGGTGGAATGGCACTGCAGTATCAACACTTGTCTACAGTCCATGCCTTGGTCACTACACACCTGTTGCGGTACATATGACCCCATCTCTCTCTCTCTCACTCTATATGTAGATATATATATATATATATATATATATATATATATATATATATATATATATATATATATATATCCATGTCTATACACATTGCTGCACACATGGATGTACATATAGGCACATGTACAGTCCACCTTTCATGGTGGGGATATCACTTATGCAACAGTTGTGGGGTGTACAGGTATGTGATTAAATTGCACAGTGTTGTACAGAATGCATGTGGGTGTCCTCAGCCCTTGTAGCATTAGCAGGCCTCACTGGCTGTAACACAGCAGATCTGACAAACCTGTCCCACAGCATTTAACCACCACATGACATATATCAACACTACCATAGCTGGTCTTAGGCATAGGCCAACTGGGCGGCCGCCTAGGGTGCTGCTGTAGCAGGGGTGCTTTTCCACTATTTGTGTGGTGTAGTAAGACAAGGATGGGGGCACCAGGAAGTGTGGTAGGAGGCGCCGTGGAGCCCTTTTACCTAGGGCACCAGTTGACCTAAGGCCGGTCCTATGCACTGCATGCTGTTTTCTAGGCCACACACTATGACCTACATGGATATATGCACATATCAACCTTCACTGACAGATATCTGTCCACCCTTCACTAACAGTTGCAGTATGTCCCTTGCCCTATGCACATGTGCAGATACAGATAGATACATACTGCTGCCATGCATGGATGATTTGCAGTGTGTAGAGTACTCTTCAGGAACATCTACAACATGCCAACACATACATGTGAGTTACATACCTTACCTTTGTATTTCCCTGCTCCGTCTGTTACGGTTTTGTAGTTTTTTTTTTTTTTTTTATTGGTGGTTTGTTTTGGGTTTTCGCCCTCTATTTAACTTTGTCTCAGTTTCTCACTCTGTTTCAGTCTGTGTCTGTGTCTCTTTCTCTCTCACTCTCTATCTCACAGCACCTGCAATGCTATAATTGCATGTGTGGACTGCAGGTACAGCCTGCTTTTCTAGGTATCTGCACTTGTGCATGTGACAGCCTCTGCACCACTTGCTGCCCACCATTCAGTAATTGCATGCAGCCTGCTGTTTGGTGATTGCATTACTCACTGTGATTGCAGCCCACTGCTATAAAATGCTAGGTTAGGTAGGCATAGCCCTTTAGGGCCCATGCTTGTTTGCTCTGGACACCATTGTGTCAGTCTGAAGGTTGGTATATGTCTCTTATCTGATGCTAGGGTTGTAGCCAGTTATATGCATGTTGTACTCAAACCTGAATGTTGCAGTGTATGCATGTACGCACCCCTCCAAATGCTAACACAGGATACATGGGAGCATGTACTTTTTTCTCACACAATTAACTGCCATAAAAATGTGGTTATTGCACTGTATTTCTGTGGCCAGTATTTATCCTGGTCTGATACTGTGTGGTGTTTGTAAGGTACTACTGTAACATTATTCCCTGGTAGGATGGCTGGTTCTCCTTTCACAGTCATGTCATGCAATTCCAAAACCACTGCTGCTAAAGACCCACAGAAAAGGATTTGTGTTATACCATTCCTAATTTCCATTTACAATCCCTCATTGTAATGCATGATATATTTATTTCAGAACCAAGTTATTTGTATATCTGCTGTGGCTTAGTGGTAATTCATGCAGTCTATTGTGTCAATGGTCTGGGGTTTGAGACTGGCAGAGGTTTTTTCTTTTGCTGCTCAGCAGAACAAGGACCCTGCCATAGAGTGACTAAGGCACTTTTAAGCAGTTGTAAGCAGGTTTGCACGGGTTTGTGCGACGCTTAGCTAAGTGCACACATGCACATACTCGCTTAAACCCGCTTACTACTGCTTACAAGTGCTTACTCCCGCTAACCCCCGCGCTAATTTCTTTTAAAGAAAAGAAAATGGGGAGATAGGAAAGTGGTGAAAAAGGGGGCACAAAGAGGGACAGACAGTAGGTAAACAAGCTCAGGATGTGCAGGACTGGTGTAGGGAAGGTCCATAGCTGCCAATTTCTTTAACAGCAACAGTTGTGTATATGCAATGAATTTGGAGTGAAATTTGAAACCTTCCACCCCTGGGAGAGGGGTGAGGACAACAAAGTATGTTGTACTGCCAATTCTTATTATCAGCTTGTGTGCAAAATGGGCAGCTATGTATGGGGCGTAATTTTTTTGTGGGTACAGATTGCCTTTTTTTTTTTTTTTCAGGTGAGAGTGGGAAGTGAGGTAGAGGAAATAGGTATGTCCGGGGAGGTAGGTTGGGAAGGTAAATAGACAAGACAGACAAGACGCATACAGGGGCAGTGTATGACACATGGGGTGGGTGAACACAATTGACTGGGTCGGATGTTTGGAAATCGCAAGCCCATGAGCCCATAGATGGTAACAGTGGAACTGAGATCCCCACCCGTGGGCAGTCACCACTGAACCTTAACAGCCCTGAGGGTGGCTGTGCTGGTGGCTGCGTAGGACAGGCAGGCTCACCTGTGAGATGCGCCACTCTCGCCTCGAGCTGGCATAGGGGATCAGCGACTGAACACTGGATCTCCCTACGCACCACAACCCGGACCCTTTGAAGGGTGACAGGTGGCCCTTCTCCACCCACGCTTGCACAGGGGGGACGAGCCCCATCCCCTGCAGCGCTTCCACCTGAAGGTGGCACAGGACCGACAGAGGAGGGGAGCCCGGGCTGTGCACCGGACCTGCTGGTGCCAGGTGCACTCGCCAGCTGAGGAGGGACAGGTGGGTCCGCTGGGACCGGCCTTCCCATACGTTCTGTGATTAGGTGTGTTTAATTACAACATAAGCAAAACAGCATTCCAGATTAGTCGTAACAGCATGCAGTAATATTCCCTTTAACCCAACACACCAAGGTTACAACAGTTGAACAGCAAGCATAACACATGCATATATTGAACCACAGTGGATATTCCAACAGCATGCAGGGATGTTTGGTAGCAACAGGTCACCATGATTGTGGTGTTTAAACAGGGCACATGCATCAACGTGAATGCAAATATTTATAGAACAATAGGACATATGTCCCAACAAATATTTAAGATTACACATACCCATTGAGGTGTGGAATTGCATGGTTTATGCACATACAGTAGGGTGTATTTGGTAGCAACAGGCCACCATGATTGTGGTGTTTAAACAGGGCGCATGCATCAACGTGAATGCTAATATTTATAGAACAATAGGACATATGTCCCAACAAATATTTAAGATTACACATACCCATTAAGGTGTGGAATTGCATGGTTTATGCAT
Organism: Protopterus annectens; assembly: GCF_019279795.1. Lineage (NCBI taxonomy): Eukaryota > Metazoa > Chordata > Ceratodontiformes > Protopteridae > Protopterus > Protopterus annectens. Next base: position 548,714,039 of record NC_056751.1, read on the forward strand.
ACAGTAGGGTGTAGAAAAAACCTCAGTTAACATCTTATAATTACCTTTTCGTCTGCACTACATTCCTAGTGACTGCAAGTGTATATCCCCTACATGTATTATTACAGTTGCCACCATACATTAGGTTGTGTAATGGGTTTGGCTAGTTCAATATATGCCTGACCTATATCTGACATACTAACTGTCCAGGATGCAGATGTTACTGCTACATATTTCTTGATTGCATTTATATTTCTTTATCTACATATCTGGGATGTTTTCACATGACATTTTCACTTCGATTTGTACAGAACCCTGCATTTCTTGACACAGTCACATTTCTGGGGAAAAATAACATGCTACACATGTGCCAGATTTATTTATTCATGCCAGCCAGTAACTGTCTGTTGTGGACTGTATATATGTTTTACAGCTACTAGCACTTCTATCACCCACTTTATATGGGACTGCACAACTCTGGGTTGCCAGCACCTTTTCAAACAGTACTGTTTGTATAATGCAAGGGTACAACAACATTTCAAACTCTGTGACACAGACACACCGGGTTTTAGACCTTTATTAATGACATTACACACTTTTCCACAGGCTCACTCCTTTATTTGTTTTAACGGTGTATATGGCAGACATGTTCAAGACATATTATACCTTTATTAATGGGTTAGAACACTCTTTTTTCAGGCTCACTCACTTATTTTATATGACAGTGCATGCAGAGATATTATTCCAGACATATGTTACCTTTCTTAATGGGTTACTACACTCTTTTTCTGCCTCTCTGATATTTTTATCTGACAGTACATGCAGAGGACTTATTCAGGCAATTTTATGGCTGTATTATTGGACTGCAACACTTTCTTTCATGCTCTCTCCCATATTTTATATAACAATACATGCAGAATAATCACTAACCTGCCTGGTGGCGCAGCCTTAGCAGCCTATCAGCATAGGTTTGCTGATTCGCAGCATGGTCACCTGCAGCTGTAAAGTAAATGAAGGGATATTGAGACATACCTATCCATTATACATACTCCATTATCAATTCTTACATACTGCATTCCATGGCTACATACTCAGTTGTGGGGCATCCCGCATCCCACAGGCCTCCTGTATCCATTGGTTCAGGCGGTCCTGCTTTCATCTCTTCAGGTCTGCATGGTGGTGACGGACCTGCTCACCAGTCCGAGGAATGCCTGTGGCACTGGTGAGGTCACGAGCTAACCGGTTCCAAGCCTCTGCCTTGTACTCCGTCCCTTGGAACTGGCCCTGCAGGAGTCTTGACTCATGATGGTGGACAAGGAGCCAAACCATGTATTTCGACTCCTTGATGCCTCAACGTTGTGCTCGGAAGCATGTTCCCTCTCCCACACCAGACATTCTAACTGCAGATGTGAGATACAATCAGTTATGGTGTGTATTCCCGCCTGTGGGGCTTAAATATGCCGCATTTCCCGCACTTTTTTGTGATTGGCTGTTTTGTAAAATTCTCGGCTGACTGCAGACCTGCTTAGTAATGGTTAAACTACCATTAGTAAGTATATGAATGTTAACAGTGGCTGTTTCCCCTATGTTGTCATGGCTTAGTGGTTCTGTACTTTGCTTCTCATGCACAGAGTCCTGGGTTCGAACCTTGTCATTCATTTTATTTTCATACTGTCCAGACAGGCTAGGGGGTGTGGCTGCATTTAAGCAACTTTGCTCTACGTTGCTCCTCGGTGCCCTACGTTGCCCTGGTTGGCGCGGCGTGCATGTCCGCACAAACACATTGCGCTGGGTAAAGCGCTGTTAAACTATGGGCAACTCTATTGCTCTGGGTAAAGTGCTATTGAACTATGGGCAACTCTATTGCTCTGAGTAAAGCACTATTGAACTATGGCCAACTCTGTTGCACTGGGTAAAGCGCTATTGAACTATGGGCAACTCTATTGTGCTGCTTGAAGCGCTGCTTAACTGTAGGCAATTTTATATTGGGATCCTTTAAAGTATTTATTTTGTTCACTGATACATTGGCCATTTCACTGCTTTTAGTTATGTTTAAACATATATGTTAGGTATTATTCCATATACTGATTTAAAAAATAAATACGAAAGGAAGTGGTGGGACTCGAACCGTGAATGCCTCTTCTTTGTGTGAACGCTCTACCATTACGCTATTGTTATTTGGTGTGATTTGCATAAACATTCTTTCTTGTGCTCTTCCATGTCAGAATTGCTAACTGTAGCTAAGCAATGGGCACACCCATGCACACATGCGCAAATACGGGCAGCTAGTTTGGGAATTAAAAAAAAAATTTAATATTATGCGTTTTAGAACTGTGATGGGGGTTTACAATATCAGACAGTGAGGTGTTGGGTGCAGGGACATTTGAGCGGACTCGTTCTTGTTTATTTGCTTTTATTTTAAACACTTGCAGGGGCGTGGACATTTAGACTGCTCGGCAGTCAGACACGCCCCCTGCTTTCTTACACGGTCCATGTAAGACTTACTGTTGAGTCAGAGTGCCCTCATGCATATTCATGTCATGCTGACGTCATACCGTTCAAGTGCAGCCTCCGAGTAAGACTTATTAAGTCTTACATGGAGGATTTGTGAATCCGGAGATAAATCTATTCTATTACCTGACCCTCACTCTACCCCTAAGATACAATCACTTGCACATGCACTACATCTATCAACTTACCTAACCCCTATTCTGACCCTAACATGCAGACAAATTCATAGCCCTACCATAAACCCAGTTACCCTTGTCAACCAAACTGTCAATTGGGTTATTATGGAAATTTCAATCATGAGACTGTTGAACACAGAAATGCAGAGATGAGAAGCTTGACAATCTTTAGTACTGATAACCAGATGGGCAATATATACTGAACATCAAATGTCTTGACCTGTGATAACACAAGAACAAGTACTAAGATGGGCACAGAAGGGGGGGGGGGCAAGTCCATGTGTCTGATTATGTGGTCTTCAGCATTCCTAGCTCTTAAGCTTCTCGTCTTGTTATTTCTGTTTTCGACATTATCGTAATTAAAGTTCCCATAGTAAACCCCAGCAGTCATTCAAACAGACATTTGTACAAAGTGACAGTGTCAGTCACAAACATGTCTCTACAATTCACTTTGTCGATCAAATAAGTATTCGACTAAGTGAACTGTGATACATGCACACACACACACACATATATATATATATATATATATATATATATATATATATATATATATATAAAGTGTGTGTGTTTGTGTATACGTGTAGTAAAAGATTATCCAAACTACTACTACCTTAAATTGAAACAAATACAAAGAGCTCTAGGAGATGTTAAAAGAGACCTTAGAGCGTGAGCCATGAAATAAAGTGGAGTGGAATATTCCCTTGTTTCCATTGACATTGGAGTCTATCTGTAAAGGGCACTTAATTAACCTTTTTACAAAGGCATATGACCTCAGAATACTTCAAGACAGCAGGCAGCATATTGTACAGAAAATGGTTTGTCAATTTTGGAACAGCATTTAGAAATAAATTGAGTTTTCCTTGCTTAAAATTTTCAACTCTAGATTCTAATTAATACACAAATCTGCTCACAAAAAATGCAAACATAAAGCTGTGTATTAAACTTAAAAATGACTTAATTTCAGAAGGAAATCTGACTGTGCATGTACCACTTTAGAAGATGAACAAGTGATACATCCAAAAGTATCAGTCTTTGGTATTCAGCATCATCTCAGGCCCTGGAGAAATCTAACAGCCATAGTAATTGATTTCTGTTCATTGTACACCATTCATGTAAATTCCATAATGGCTGTGCCACTGCCAGGTCTATGTCATTTCATGGAATCTCAAATGATTGTACCCATTTGACTGAAAACTCCATTTCATTTAAAACTCATTTGACTGAAAACTCATTTCACAGAAAAGTGTAGAAGTGCATAGAAAGTATGTGAGTGTGTCATTTCTTAAAGGCGTTATTAGGGAAGTGAGTCTAGCAGATTGTGTGAATTACATTAGTCAGCATCATGTTGTACTTCAGATCAGTAAATGCGTTTGCTGTCTTGCACTGATTCACTATATGTGGTGTTTTCTTTTCTCTGTGATTGTGCAACCATGGAGTTGGTATATAAAAGTGGGGGTGGGGCCTCACATGGGAGGTGCAGGTGTGTTGCCCCATGCATAAACATTTTTTAGGATGTACTTTTTGTGCAGAAGGTTTTCTACAAAATTAGTTTTTAGTCAAATGGGCCCGACCATTTGGGGTTCAATGAAATGACAGAGACCCATCACTGTAATATAGCTTATCAAGTCCATGCTCAAGGTGAGACAATGCACCATCCAGTCTTACTTGACTTCTGTCAGTGTCTTAGGTATTTATACCAGTGCAGGAGTGCATAAAAAATTATGTAATGCCAAGACTATTCCCTATCTCTTTCTCCAAATGAGGAATCAGACTTGCCACTTTTCAGTTGGCTTCAAGTTTTGATGTTAATACAGAATAACTACACATACATATGATCAGATATGACATTCAGTAGCCCCATCTTAATTACTTGTTTCTACAAAAGTTTTAGGCAACTTACTTTAGAAAGGTTCTAAAATATCTGTATCAGTAAATAATGCAAAATGGCATGAAGTAAAGTATGTTATGGTTTTCTTTCCTTCTTCAATAAAATAAGCTACCATTTAAATTTAGCACAACACTTGAATGCTGAAAAACATCTCCTAAATACTCAACATTCTATTTCCTAATACTTTTTTAAAATTATTGTGATGTTTATTCAGAGTTTTTAATTTTGCTTCCCAAAACTGTTTATTTTGTTGATTTATAATTTTCTGACACTAAGTTCTCACTTTAACAATTTTGTCTTTTTCTTTGCTGTTACTTTGTAGTAACTTTACCTAAACAGTTTAAACAGACATAATTTTCTTTTTTTCGGATACTTCTCACTTTACTATTAAATCATCCTTTTTTTACTATTATACCTCTGTAATCTAACCAGTCTACGCATTGCATGTAATAAAAGCATTAAATGGATGCAATCATTCTGAATTTTTTTCTTGAATCGTGATGGGGGGGTCTGCACCACATACCTGAAGCAGTAGTACTTAAACAATGATTCACTGTATGTGTTGTACTGCATTCCCAGTGGTGGTGTGAGACACAACAAAAAAATTAATATTTTACCATGCCCATTCTTGAAGTGACCTACTATGTCTATATACATATATATATATATATATATATATATATATATAAAGTACAAGTAGTTTAGATTGAGGACGTATATTTTATCATTTTGATATAAGTAATTACTTCACCCATACCTCTCAATTATAGAGATTTTCTCAGAATGTCCAGATTTTTGCCTTACATTTTTGGTCCGTTTTTCATAAAATTGTGGTTTTCTCAAAAATTTGTGGCAAATCATTAAAGACTGAAGTTAGAAAATAATGACAGACATTTGAGTTTCAGACTTCATACCTTTCAGAAAATGCATGCTAATGCAAAACCTGTTATTCTATCAACTTCCTAAGTTTGTCAGAGCAATATTGAAAAATTATCCCTATTTTTGAGCCTCTGTTCCGCTTTTATTTATGGCTTTGTCCAGATTTCTTGCTGTAAGAGATTGAGAGGTATGGCTTCACCAAAGCTTAAAATGTTGTTGAGGTAGTGAAAACACATTTGTGTATTCCTGTCTAATATAAGAGTCCATACATTTTGTATTTTATCAATTGAAATGGGTATTATCTGAACTCTAAATCAGAATATTGAAGAAAATGGTGAACATGTGTTTACAAAACGGAATGTTACCTCGTAACTTTGGCAGAGTTTAAATGTTTTCCCATACTCCATCAGGATTGTTGTCATAGGACACTAAATCCTTGGCAGTGTTGTTCACTGCTCAGTAGTTTCATATATGCTCTGCAAAGCCAACATTTGAGAAAAAATATTGAAAAAAAATTGTTGAAGCCTGGAAGCATTGCAAGTAAATATTTGCCAAAGTAAATAGAGGCTTATTACATTTGGAGCTAAATTCTTAAAATATTAATTTTATGAGTGCCATCCTTTCAGGGCCTGTCGACAAAAGGGGTAAGATCTGGTTCCTCCTTGTTTGTTTGTATAGCATACAACTGACATGTTATCCGTCTGTATTTCAGTAGTTCCCAGCGGAAGAGAGTCCTGGAATGCTTGCAATGCCAGTAGCACTGCTCTCATTTCTAGAATATTGATGTGCAAATGGGCCTCATGATCCTGTCAAGTGCCTTGGACTGTCTTTCCTAGATAATGCCCTGCCCACCCGATCTGAGAGGCATCTATGGTCACTGTAGCTAACGGTTGGGGAAGTACAAATGGTCGACCTAGCGTCACATGAGTGGAGTAAAGCCACCATTGAAGGTCTTTTTTGCAAGATTCCATTATCAATAATTTGTGGGACATAGGGAGTCCCTGCATTGACCACTGAGTGGACAGTAGCCACTGGAGAATCCTCATGTGCAGACATGCTAATGGGATCAAGGTTATTGTTGCTGCCATGGTCCCGTAGACGTTTAGGATTGTCCTTGCTTGTGCTTTTTTCTTTGTAAGATTTAAAACCTGACGTCGTAGAACTTGTACTCTTTCTGGAGGAAGTTTGGCCAACATCCTTGTTGTATCCACTTCTGCTCCTATAAAAATGACAACACTGAAAAGGCAGCAAAGCAGATTTCTCGTAGTTTATTGTAATTCCTAGGTGACAGCAGAGCTGCAAGGTAGTGTTTCTCACTTTTATTAGTAGATACTATGTGGTGGCGGTTAGGAGCCCATCATCTAAATATGGAAACACCTGAATCCTACGCACCTCAAGTGAGTCGCAGCTACTGCCATACATTTGGTGAATACTCTGGGAGCTGTTGTGAGGCCAAAGGGCAGAGCTCAAAACTGGTAGTGACTGTCTCCAAGCCAAAAGGGTAGGTGACTCCTGGGTTGCCTGTTCATTCTTATGTGGTAGTACGCATCCTGGAGGTCTGTCGAGCACATCCAATCGTCTTGTCCCAGAAAAGGGAGTATTGACTGCAGTGTTACCATCTGGAACTTGAACTTTCTTACAGATTTTTTAGGTTTCTGAGATCCAAAATTGGTCTCCAGTCCCCTGTTTTCTTTGGAACTAAAAAGAATCTTGAGTAAGTTCCGGATCCTATTTGATCTGTGGGGACTGTTTGGATGACTCTTTTGTCTAGCAACTTTTGAATTTCTCATGTTTCCTGATCCCTTTGTCTGGGTAGAATGTCTGGGATATTTTTTATGTTTGGGACGGGGAAGAAAAAGGGTATGGAGTAACCTCTGGATATGATACTTTGTACCCACTTGTCTTTTGTTATTCGTAGTCAGGCTTCTGGGTGTAAAGATAAGTGACCCCTGGCTGCCTCCAGAGATGGGCAGGTGGGCATCCCTTCAGGAGCACTGAAAGGGCTTAATATAGAAAGAGTCTCTGTCTCCCTGATTCTGTGGACCCCCCCCCCTTTGTCATGCGGTCAGTGTCTTCCATTACTACTTCCCCCTCTGCCCATGGGGGAAAATTCACCACGCGTGTCCTGGAAAGCTCTCTGGGATTTTTGAAACCACATTTTTGCACTTCCTTTAGGATCTGGTCTGGTAGGTAGGGAAAAATGAACTCCTATGGCAGAGAGAGTCTTTCCTCCTTGCTCATACCTGGTTAGTGTGTCCTTGACTTTGGGCCCAAACAGAGATGAGCCATCAAATGGGGCATTCACAAAGGAAAATTTAAAGGGCTCAACAAAGTCATCATACAAGCGCATCCCAAAATGTCTCCTATGGGAACTTCCTGAACCCGCTGGTCTACTCGCACCATCTGCTGCATAAGAAATCAGTCTCATGGAGGAATTGACTACTGAATTTAAGGTAGAGAACTGAGAGGAAACTTTTTCTGACACCCCTTCAGCTACTCATCCTTGAAGAATATCTCCTAACTCCTTCAGGAGATCTCTCTGTAATCTACTAAAGTGGGTCAGGTAATTCAGCGATCTAAGAGCAAAAGTCACTGAAGAAAAATGCTGTTTCCTTATCTGCCCATCATGCGAGACTCCTTGTTCGGTGGATGAAAAGAAGAAGATGTCTCTGAGGATTCCTTCTTGGTGGCTGCCACAACCACCATAGCATCTACTAGGACTTGGTTAAAAAGTTTTTGTCTGAGGGAGAGGTGATGAACTTATTTGGCCTCCGAGGAATAGGTTCCACTGAATCTGGAGATTCCCACACCTTTCGAGAAACTAAATCCCGAAGGTTGTCAAAAGGCAAAGGCAGCCAAGTGGAGGAAGAGTGAGATCCAAAGGCCTTCAGGTACACAGACTGCTCTACTGAAGGGTTGGTGGACTTCCAGTTGCCTCTCTGCTCTAAGTATTTCTAAGATGTCTCCAAAGGAAACTTCATCAGGAGACAACCATGGGGACCCTTCGGCTTCATCGAGGTCCATATCCAAAGTGACGGACTCCTCTGGGGAGTCTAAATGCTTCCATTTACATAGCCTCTTCCAAGGAACCTCTTCAGAGGGCTACTCAGAAGGTTTCAGAAGAGTGGGTGGCACCTTATGGGCCATCCTGAGGCCTTGGATCTCCGCGTCCCTGTGGACCCAAGGGTATAGAGGCAGACACCGATTCCCTTGGGGGAAGAATGTACAGAGATGACAGTGGAACTGCCTGTGGAGGCAGCACTCTCCTCATCACCTCAAAAGCCCCCCACCCCTGAGCCGAGGAAATCCCTGTATCCGAAGAACCTGAAGGATTCCCTGGAATCAAGGTGGATGGCTCTGAGGCTGAGGAAGGAGCCGAGCTCACCCAAGCCGATGTCCTGAGAGGCAAGTTCGGATCTGAGAACTGTCCTATCCGACTCACCTCCCCGGACCCAACCAGAGAGCATCAGCTCCAAGACTCGTTGAGCTCCGATGGAGCCAAGGATGTCAGAGCAATGATCGGATCCAAAGATCCTGTATTAGGGCTTGGTTCTGACTGTTCCATCAATATCAGCTCTGGAAATTATAGTTCCAAGGTGGGATCAGAGGAGGAACTGAAGCAGAAGGGGAGGATGTGGTCGGATCCGAAGCCCTCTGGGTTGGATCCGATAACAGCTTGGCCAGAGCCAGTGTCCTTAATGGCCTCTGTACCACTCGATCCACATCATCATTGGATAGGCTCCTGGAAGGTAGAGTGGAGGGGGCTGGAGACTTGGAAGGCTGGAGTATAGGTGATCTAAGAGCAGGGGAGAACGGCTCCAAGACAGGGTACAGGCTCCTCAACTCGAAATCCACCAGCACCGAGACTAACTGTGTTGGTGCAGTAGATTTCTTGGATCCATCAGCCTTAGTGAAAATGTTTGTAATCTTTTTGAAAGGCTCTGATGGAGCCCTGGAAGAGGAAGATCTCTTCCCAGACGTGTCAGACCTTGAAGAAGGAGACTGATCAGACTTTGATGAACCCAGACCTCCTTGTATTGCTTCCAAGAAGGGGCGCTTTAAGAGACATCTTAGTATTAATTTGTTTTTCCTCTCCAGAAGAACCCAGTGATTAAAGGAGTGACAAATTGAACAAGACTCCTGGAGGTAGACAGCTCCTAGGCAATATACATAAATAGTGTTTCTATCAGTTAGGAACATTTTTTGTCCACATTTCTCACGTTTTTTGAAACCAGAGGGTTTTGAATCTTTATAGGACATTCTGAACAAAGGATAGTAACACAAAAATAGGCTAGAACAGTTTTTTTTTAACCACAACAATAGTTAAACAGTCAACAATAATTGTAAAGAGAAGAAAAAGGGGAGGGCAGAGCCTTCTAACATAAACAGGCTATGCCCGGAAGAGTGAAAGAAGGGGAAGCCCTCTAACTTAAACGGGCTAAGGGTAAAGCAGTTCTCTAACTTAAAAACACTGACTTTAAACAATTTTAGAGAAAAAAAAACAAAGGGAAGAAGAACCCTCTAACTAAAACAGGCTATTAAAGGTGTTAGAGAGGCTGGGATAGGGGGGAAAAAGGCCTAGTGGAAAACGGCCAACAGCAGAAAAATAAGCAGAACAAAGCGGAAATAACGAACTAGTGCCAAACTAGTTATCTAGAGCAATAATAATTAAGAATAAGCAATTTCCAACAATAGCAATAATAATCAAGAGTATACTTAGCCAGAGCCAGTTGAACGAGCACCCGATCTTGTTTAGCAGCAAACGAGATCTAGGGAACTTTCCTAGTGCATGCTAGGATAGGGTTTAGCCACAAGCTAGTGGAGGACCTCGATCTTGTATATAAGGCCGAGTCTGATCCGAGGATCAGATCCAAACCCATCTTGGTAAGAATGAAGGTGAGCTAGGACAACAACACATCCACTGTTTAATTTTCTGCATACTATTTCATTGTATTCCAGTGCTACTATATGCAATTTTCTGCTTCCATACCTTCACTATGTTTCAGAATACAAGTCTCTCTTCTATCATTCCTCACTCATGAAAGTTTATCTGTACTAATCAGCTGATATACCCCTCCCTCTCATTTTACCATATCTATCTTATATTTATTCAGTGAATTTCAGTATAGACTTGCCATAATATTGCAAGGTTTAAATTATGTTCATGTACTTTATTGAAAGTTTTAGTTCAATATTGTGTCTCTGTACTGCAATTGTTATCCTGTTTGACTTTTATTCTTTGTATTAATGTAAGACGGTGGCGGTGCTGCGGTAGCGTTGACGTCTCACAGTAAGACTCTGTCCAGTTCGATTCTCAGCTAGAGCATCTTCTGCATGGAGACATGTGTGAATGGGCATACCTTCATTGAAGGTTGTGTGTCAGAGCTGGTAACTCGGCACGTAAAAATCAACTACCAATCATTAGCAGACCGGAGTCCCACTGTGGCGACCCCTAACCGGGAAAAGCTGAAAGACACAAACAAACATTAATGTAAGACATAGTATAATTTTTGTGTGGAACTTTTCTCCCCAGGCTCTCCTGAAAAGTTTTTTTTGTTGTTGTTTTTTGCCCACTCGGCAACAGCTGGAGACTTTGGGATGTTTCTAGTTTTCTGGGTTATTTGGGAATGACAAAAATACACTTCTGGAATATTTTTTGCTTTTAAAGTTTTCTTTTAATCTTTTTTTTTTTTTTTAATAATCTCTGTTCATTATGAATCATCTTGATTTATTTAGTATATAACAAGGTTAATGGCCTGTCTGTTTTCCTCTGAATGAGACCTGAAATTCTGTTTAATATGATGCCATATACAAACACTGAGGCCACCAAATTTTGCATGTTAAACTCTCCATGAGAAACGCTTTATTTTGTTGCATTAATTTATAATGTGTGTGTGTGTGTGTGTGTGTGTGTGTGTGTGTGTGTGTGTGTGTGTGTGTGTGTGTGTGTGTGTGCGTGTGTGTGTATGAGATTCCATATTGTAAAGATTGGGTCTATATTACAAGACTGAAAGAGCAGAACCACGAACACCTAAAGAGCGAAAAAAACGGAACCTCGAAGTGCTGTTTGTCAGATCGCGATACAGTGAAGATTGGAATATTTGCCCTTTCCTCACTGTAGTGCAATCTTGGAGTTGGAATATATATTTAACGGGGGGGGGCACAATCCCCCACAATAGCAAGTTTGTGGTTCCATTTCTTTTGCTCTTTAGGCATTCCCGGTTTTAATTTTTCGGTCTTTTAATATAGACCCATAAAGATTTAATGTTATAGAAGTAGCTGACAGTGGTGAATTATGACCCAATTTCTAAGATGCGGTTATTTCACTCTGCTAATCATGTATCATTTATCCTGAACTAGAGCATGCTGTGGTACTAATGAAGTAATAAATTTGATTTAATGGATCCATGTGCGTTGAAGATAGCAATGTACAGTGATCTGTCATCTACATAACCCTTTCTAATTTCTGTATTGGAACCTTTAAATCTCTTTGTAGATTTTCTGTACATCATACCCTCAACCAGAGTATTCCATGAAATGTGACAAGCAATATTTCTTAATACATTTTCGGATTTCACCCCTCCCACCTTTTGTTTCTTGTTCTGCTCAATCAAGGTACCCTACATCTTGAAGCAATGAAATGGCCATATCTCTAGTTAATATCCCCTTCCTGGCTGTGTACCTCCTCAGGATACTGAAACTTGATATCCATATTACTTTCCTGGGGATTCTCTATTTTATACTCACAACCCACTCAGTACCATTCACTAAATGTGACAGTGTGCATGAAAAGGTAGTACCATTCACTAAGTGTGACAGTGTGTATGATAAGGTGGTAAGGTGGTACTATTCACTAAATGTGACAGTGTGTATGATAAGGTAGTAGCATTCACTACATGTGACAGTGTGTATGATAAAGTAGTAGCATTCACTAAATGTGAGTGTGTATGATAAAGTAACACATTCACTAAATGTGACAGTGTGTATGATACAGTAGTACCATTCTATAAACGTGACTGTGCGTATGATACGGTAGTAGCATCCACTAAATGTGACAGTGTGTATGATAAGGTAGTACCATTCACTAAACATGATTGTGCATGATACGGTAGTAGCATTCATTAAATGTGATAGTGTGTATTATAAGCTAGTACCATTCATTAAATGTAATGGTGTGTATGATAATGTAGTACCATTCACTAAATGTGATGGTATGTATGATAATGTAGTACCATTCACTAAACATGATTGTGCATGATACGGTAGTAGCATTCATTAAATGTGATAGTGTGTATTATAAGCTAGTACCATTCATTAAATGTAATGGTGTGTATGATAATGTAGTACCATTCACTAAATGTGATGGTATGTATGATAAGTAGTTCCATTTACTAAATGTGACAGTGTGTATGATAAGGCAGTACCATTCGCTAAACGTGACAGTGTGCATGATAAGGTAGTGCCATTCACTAACTGCGACAGTGTGTATGATAAGGTAGTAGCAGTCACTAAATGTAACAGTGTGTATAATATGGTAGGTACCATTCACTAAACCTGACAGTGTGTATGATACAGTAGTAGCATTCACTAAATGTGACAGTGTGTATGATAAGGTAATACCATTCACTAAACATGACAGTGTGTATGATAAGGTAGTACCATTCACTAAACGTGACAGTGTGTATGATACGGTAGTAGCATTCACTAAATGTGACGGTGTGTACAATAAGGTAGTACATTCACTAAATGTGATGGTGTATATGAAAAGTAGTACCATTTACTAAATGTGACAGTGTGTATGATAAGGTAGCACCATTCACTAAATGGGGCAGTGTGTATGATAAGGTAGTACGATTCATTAAATGTGACAATGTGTATGATAAGGTAGTACCATTCACTTTTTTTTTTTTTTAATTTTTCCAAATCTTTTGGGTTTCTAATACCATGATGGGAATGGACCTCATTCCTAAGTCAAAGTATGATTACATTTCATGAAATTAATATTGTTTCAATCTTTGGTGTCAGTCAGAAGTGCTCTTTGCAGCACCAGCAGTCCAGCCAATAATGACTCCTGCAATTCATAAAGAGTTACATGTATTGGTAACATACAGTGGATATAAAAAGTGTACACACCCCTGTTAAAATGCCAGGTTTTTGTGATGTAAAAAATGAGACCACAATAAATCATTTCAAAACTTTTCCCACCTTTAATGGGATCTATAACCTGTACAATACAATTGAAAAACAAACAAATCTGTCAGTGGAAAAAATATAAAAAAATAGAAAATGTACAAATGCTGACAGTGGTGAATTGTGACCCAATTTCTAAGATGCAGTCATTTCACTCTGCTAATCATGTATCTTTTATCCTGAACTAGAGAACCCTGTGATACTAATGAAGTAATAAATTTGATTTAATGGATCCATGTGCGTTGAAGATAGCAATGTACAGTGATCTGTCATCTACATAACCCTTTTTAATTTCAGTCTTGGAACCTTTAAATTTCTTTGTAGATTCGCTGTACATCATACCCTCAACCAGAGTATTCCATGAAATGTGACAAGCAATATTTCCTAAGATATTTTCGGATTTCACCCCTCCCACCTTTTGTTTCTGGTTCTGCCCAATCAAGATACCCTACATCTTGAAGCAATGAAACGGCCATATCTCTAGTTAATATCCCCTTCCTGGCTGTGTACCTCCTCAGGATACTGAAACTTGATATCCATATTACTTTCCTGGGGATTCTCTATTTTATACTCACAACCCACTCATTACCATTCACTAAATGTGACAGTACTATTCACTAAGTGTGACAGTGTGTATGATAAGATGGTAGAAAGATGTGACAATGTATATGACAAGGTAGTACCATTCACTAAATGTGATGGTGTGTATAAGTAGTACCATTTACTAAATGTGACAGTGTGTATAATAAGGCAGTGTCATTCGCTAAACGTGACAGTGTGTATGATAAGGTAGTGCTATTCACTAAATGTGACAGTGTGTATGATAAGGTAGTACCATTCACTAACTGCAACAGTGTGTATGACAAGGTAGTACCATTCACTAAATGTGATGGTGTGTATAAGTAGTACCATTCACTAAACCTGACGGTGTGTATGATAAGGTAGTACCATTCACTAAATGTGACAGCGTGTATGATAAGGTAGTACCATTCACTAAACGTGACAGTGTGTATGATAAGGTAGTACCATTCACTAAATGTGACAGTTTGTATGATCCGGTAGAAGCATTCACTAAATGTGACAGTGTCTATGATAAGGTAGTACCATTCACTAAATGTGACAGTGTCTATGATAAGGTAGTACCATTCATTAAATGTGATGATGTATATGATAAGGTAGTACCATTCACTAAACGTGACAGTGTGTATGATAAAGTAGTGCCATTCACTAAATGTGACAGTGTGTATGATAAGGTAGCACCATTCACTAAACATTACAGTGTGTATGATAAGGTAGTACCATTCACTTTTTTTTTTTTAATTTCTCCAAATCTTTTGGGTTTCTAATACCAAGATGGGAATGGACCTCATTCCTAAGTCAATGTATGATTACATTTCATGAAATTAATATTGTTTCAATCTTTGATGTCAGTCAGAAGTGCTCTTTGCAGCACCAGCAATCCAGCCAGTAATGACTCCTGCAATTCATACAGAGTTACATGTATTGGTAACATACAGTGGATATAATAAATGTACACACCCCTGTTAAAATGCCAAGCTTTTTTGATGTAAAAAATGAGACCACAATAAATCATTTGAAAACTTTTCCCACCTTTAATGTGATCTATAACCTGTACAATAATACATTGAAAAACAAACAAATCTGTTAGGGGAAAAAATATAAAAAAATAAAAAATGTATAAACGCTGGTTGCATAGGTGTGCACACCCTTAAACTAATACTTTGTTGTGTGTGCACATCCTTAAACTAATAAGTTGTAGAAGCACCTTTTGATTTAATTACAGCATTCATACCATCTGGGTATCTTTCTTCCACATTGCTATCATTTCTATCTGTAAATCCTGGTATTTTATGACTTTGTGTCTCTCTGTATGCAAGACACTGTAGTCACTGGATGGAGAGATTTCAATGATCAATGCTATTTTTGTCTTCTTTTCATGGACCACTATATCTGGTTTTCTCACATCTATCTTTTGAACTGTTGGTAATGGGTGGTCCCATGTGATGTAAACTTCATACTTTTCCATGATGCTTTATGGCTCATTTCTTCAGTTTTTTTCAGCTACTTCATAGGTGTGTACTAGGGTAATGACCCTGGAGCCTTTACAAGCCTAGCCCATAGGATTACCCTGTCATCATGCCACCTGACATTAGTTCCCAGTGCTTCTGTCGAGTAGACCCACTGGAGTGATCCCGGGGTAATTTTCTATTTCCCATCCACTTATTAAGATTTCTTTTGAAGAGGGCCAGTGAGGTGCTCTGTTTGACATGTATGGGAAGTCTATTCCTTAGCATGGGCAGTGTTTGGGTTATGAACCTGTCCCTCCAGCATGTTCTGTTGATTGTGATAATGAGGTTGAGGTCTCTGGAGAGTGTGGTGCAGAGGGATTGGAATTTCTTTAGATGTAGCATTTCTAACAGAGCTGCATCAGACATGGCTTTGTAAGTCAAGCAGAGATCACCTCTAAGTAGGTGATATGAGACAGAGAATAGTTGGAGTTTTTTGAGTCTGTCCATATAGGACAACTGTTTAAGGCCTAGGATCATCTTTGTAAGGTATTTCTGCGGCCTCTCCAGTTGTTGCAGGTGTCTAGTGAGTTACATGCCAAATGGGGCATTGTACAAAATGACTGGCGGGAGACAATGACCTCTTTCTTCCTGGATGCAAAACCCTTAGTAATTAGATGTGCCACATAGAAGGACTTTCTGACCACAGTGGCAATGTGGTGGTCAAAAGAGAGGTTGCTGTCAACCTATGTTCCCAGATCTCTTATAACGCCTTCTGTTTTCAGTGAACTACCATTGATGTGGTAATTCATGGGAACTGAGTTTTTCCCAAAGGGTATGACAACACATTTTTTGGCATTGAGCTTAAGGCCATGGTTCTGACACTAGTCGTTGGTCTCAGTGAGGCCTTTCTGCAGGATGTCAACATCACTTGGGGAGTTAACTTGCAATCATCTGTGAACTTTGTCAGCCAGAGTCCCTTCTTGTTAGCCTGGACTTCAGAGAAGAAGATACCAAACAGGAGAGAACCCAGGACTGAACCCTGTGGGGCTCCACTTGTGAATGGTCGGCAGTCTGACTTGGAGTCAGCTACTTTCACACTATGGCTTCTATCTGTGAGCCAGTTTACAACCTACTTTGTGATATAGGGGTTGATGCCTAGCATAGTGAGTTTTTCTATGATTCCTGAGTGGGGAATGGTATCAAAGGCCTTGACCAGATCAAGGTAGGCTGTATGAACCACCTTGCCTTCATCCACAGCTCTGGTGACTGACTCAAAGAAGTCAGCCAGGTTGAGCAGGCATGATCTAACCTTCACAAAACCAAACTGTGCAGGATACAGAGTTTGGCAATTCCCTATATCCTTGTTTGTTATGTTCATGATGATGTGTTCCATAGCTTTGTATATCAGACCTGTCAGGTTAATGGGGTGATAGTTCCCAGGGTCTGTAGTCGCAACTGTAAGGAATGACTGTAGCAGTGTGCCATTCAGTAGCGACAAAGTCTGAGGTGAGGCTGTGATTGAACAGGGCACACAGGTGTGGTGCCAGTTCACTTTGTAGTTCATGTAGAACGCAGCCAGGGATATTGTCAGGTCCCATAGAAGCTTTATTTTTGGCCTTTGGCAGTGCTGTTTTAACCTTTATAGCACTAATAATGGGTGCCTGGCAATCTGCTGGTATTGTGATTGGTCCTTTGTGGGGGAGGAGTAAAGTTGGCACTGAATCTGTCGGCCAGTATATTAGCAATATTAGTTGACTCAGTATAGGAGGTACTATTGTGGAGTAGCTCAGAGCAAATCTGGGTAATTTGGTGGAGATTCTTTACATAACTATAGAAGGCCTTGTGGTTGTCTTTGCTATCTGCTGCAATTCTGTTTTCATAGCTACCTTTAGAGGATTTGATGAGAGATCTCAACTTTTTGTTGAGGCTGATAAGGGAGTTTTTCCAGTCTTGGGACTTCACTTTGTTTATGGCAGGGGACTACCAGATTGGCTTCCTTTTTTTGGAGGAGAGCATCTTGGTTTTATTGGGTACGGCGAGATCCATGCATTTGTGTACATGTTCGTACAGTGCATTGGTGTATGATTCAGCAGTCATGCAGCTATTCTCCATTTGCATGGGCACCGTGAAGTTAGCCACCTCTGTTTTTAGGAGCCCAAAGTTAGCTTTGGAGAAGTTTTTCATGGTAGTTACCTTTGCAGGGGGTGGAAAGGATGTGGATTTCCAAGGTGATTCGTTTGTGGTCGGATCTAACCAGGGAGGAGTTGACTATTGGTGTAGAGCAACGGTCACCCATGTTAGTAATGACCAGGTCAAGGATGTTGCTACCTCTAGTGGGGATAAAAATGAACTGGTCCAGGGCATTGGAATTAATGAATTCCAGGAAACATTGATCAAGTTTGTTGGTACATGAGTAGCTTACCCAGTTAATGGAGGGGTAGTTGAAGTCACCCAGTATGAGGGTGTTAAGTTGGACCCTAATATTGTCCAGGGGGCTTAGGAACATGCAGTGTGAATCTTGGGACATGTGTGGGGACCTATAGCAGGCTATGACCTGAATCACTGTCTTACCCAATGTTAGCTGCACCTGAAGTATCTCTGATGCGTTATGCTGGGCTACCAGTCTGGAGGTGTGCACATCCTTTATGAATATGAAAATACCACCGCCTTTGGCGCTTTGGTCCAGGTTCTGGGTCCGAAAGGTGTGGAATAAGTTATAGCCTGGTAGTGCAGGGGTGCTTTCTGCTGCTTTAAACCAGGTCTCTGTTACAGCACAAATGTCAATGTTCTCCGTTTTAAGGAGTGCTTCGAGCAAGTGCATTTTGAGATTTAGACTTCTAGCATTGAGCAACATGAACCTCAGATTGCATTTGTTTGTAGCTGTCATACCCACTCTGAGGTACAGCTGTCTTGGAGTTAGTACATATATGTAGCAGGGTATAGACAAAAGGATAATTTCTAATACAGCTCTCCTTAACCATACTTGTCCCTTTATATGGGTCTTTACTATTCAGATAGAAACTGTGCTAGTAACATCATTATATTAGTGCAAAGGTGGACAGGGGCCTTAGGCACAATGTACTATCACCCTGTCACATATGTTGAAGGGTTGTCTTTCATGTTACTCCACATGCCAGTATCCATTGTGCCAAAGGAAGGTATGATTTCTTGTGCTACAGTTCTAGTGGGTAATATGAGATGCCAAAGACATGAATCACACATGACACTTTCTGACTCTCCTGTGGCAATGGCTAACGTCAGGTCTCTGAGCAGGAACACTACTTACTGTGGATTACTGGTGTCACCGTCCACTGTCCTACCCAAGAAAGGAAGTCAGGACCCCAGATAAAGTTAAGTCATTTCACTAAACTATACGTGAGCTGGACCAGGGCAGCCTACCTTTTTTTTAACTACTCTAAGCATGTAACAGTGATTTGGATAACTAATGATGCAAATTATTTAACTACGAGTCTTCAAAAATGCCCTAGATATCTCTGTTTACAAAGCAAAGTAGAAGGAAGGAAGACCATTGCTAGAAGTAAGATGTCTTTATGCATGTTTATGTGGCTGTTTTTGCATAAGGGCATAAACATTAAAGCACTTCTTCCATATACAAACACATACTTGGACTCTCATTTTGTTGTTAGAAATTAGTCCATTTTGCACTGCTTACTGAATGTGATATTTGTTGATAGAGTGATGAATGCTTAGTAATTTATCTTACATTCAAGGTATAGTTTATTACTATAAATACATCACAGTGCTTGGCAGAAACTCTTGTAAAAAATGTAAAATATGACTGTCAGATAGGAAAGAAACAATTTGCATGACATTATATATTTTCATTTGCCAAAATTCTGAAAATTAAGTAATCAAAAACGCATCAAAACAATATTTCCACGTCAAATTCTATCATCTTCCTCAGATGGATGAAACCATTTTCCATTTGCTACATTCTGAATCTGTGTGCTACTGTTGGAGGTTGTGTAATGCCTCTTAATTGTATCCATGTCTCCCCTGAAGAAATAAAAGACTCTGAATGAGTTTCTTGCTGTGTTGCCTTCATTCCTGTAATGTAGTAATGGACAGAGTTGCAGCTTGCCCCTTGGGCTCTGTGGGACAGTGGTTGTAAACAATGTCATTTATCCACCTGAGATTTCTATTACTGGTAAATGAGAAATAAAAAAGGAAAAATGAATATAAAACACTGGAGGTGAATGCTATTAAAAATAAACCTTCCCACTGCTTGCAACTACTTGCTCTTTGTCAGGTTAGCATGATAAAGTATTCTAACGAACATTCCTCTGGAGTTTTTACATAACATTGCCATCAAATTAGCATACCATAAATGTAATATGCCTGAATATTTACAACTCATAATTTTTTTTTTTTGTGCTCAAGGGTAGCCTAGGATTGTGGGTACGCATGACAAAACCCTCAGTCAGCATTTTAATGTGCAGTATGGCTGTAGAAATCAGTGTCTGCCGATAGCAAAATAACTTGCACTGCCTTTCCAGTAAGGTATTCCAGTTTTTGTGTGCATGCATGTGAAAGAGATCCCTGTCCTGTTATGCAGTTGCAGTGTGTGTGTGTTTGTGTTATTTTCATAGTGTATTAACTGTATATACAGAATTATGCAATGGAATATACAGACCAGTTTTATATGTAGCCTGGAACATAGGTTTCATCCTCACAGCTCCCAGGTCTACTCCTGCTGTCCAAGACAGGAAGTAATGTTTAGTGTACTGCAGTTGTAGTAGGCATGCATGAATACTGCTAGAAGACTTAAGAATTGCTGAAAGTACCCTCGTAGGATGGGATGTGTGCTTCAGTGCAATTCATGGTGCCATTCAGGAAGCATGACAAAGTTGTGACAAGTACGGATTATAACCAATAATACTTTGTGTAATTAAAACCCAATCTGTGGGACAGCATACAGGCCATTGATACTATGGAAAAGTGAAGGAAAAAGGCCAGAGCAGTGGGAATGGTCATAGTTAGTAAAATCAACATATTTGGTAGCAGTAATAAGGACTGGGTTTTATATATTGAACATGTAGAACAGAAACAGATGGAAAAATAGTGTTGCCTCACTATTGAGTGTAATGACTACAAAACCATACATTGTCCTGTGTAGTTTAGTAACTCCTATTCAACCAGTGACTAAGACATTCAAGCATGTTCTTGATGTTTTACACATTTGATTGCTGCAAGATTTGTATCCAGTAAATGGAATCAGATGAAATGTGAGGCATATAAGAGTAACATTGCTGCACTCTGCATTCTGTCCCTGTATTGTCAGGCTGGAAAAGAACTTTGTGTTGACAGTCAGGATGTCATATGGTACCTACTGTGAATGTACTGAAAAGAGACTAGTGTCAGAAAAGGCTTTAACTTTAGAATAAGCACTAAGTATAACAATTTCAGTGGAAGCTGATGGTTAGGATGTAGCTTGATTGTAACTGGAATCATAGAATTTCAGACAAATAAAATATCATTGAGGAAGATAAAGATAATTTATAGATACCATTTTATAGATACTCCATATTCTCCAACACAAGGTTTCCTCAACATGTAATCCCAGCCCTGCCCAACAGCCATATATCACCACATCCACTTTCACCTTCAAACCTGTGCCCACATCCCATATAAAACTACTCTTAAATCTAAACCATGCTTTCTTCACCCGATGACCTTCCAAGCACGTACCTAAAAATAGCAGCCAATAGCACTGCCTATCCTATCTCAATCCTTATAAATAGGTCAATCCAGGAATCCCACATTCCCCCTGTCCGGAAAAAGTCACACATTATCCCTCTACACCAAAGAGGAAAATCACAGACGTTAATAACTTTAGACCTATAGGAATCTCATCTCCTTTTGCCAAAATACTTGAAAAATGTATTCAAAAACAATTGCTAGACTATCTCCTGCAAGATCATCTCCTATCCCCTACACAACATGGCTTCCGTCCTTCCCATAGTAGTAGCACTGCCCTTTTAACCTATATAGATGCTATCAATAAAATTAGAAATAATGGTAAACTAGTCTGTTCCTTATTTCTAGACTTGTCTAAAGCCTTTGATACAGTTTGTCACAGCAAACTTCTACTTCAGATGTCCTCAGTAGGTCTCTCTCAGACCACAATTTTGTGGTTCAAAATCTACCTGTGCAATAGATATCAGTAAAATGGCACTCCACACTCTCCTTAACACCCAGTCACCACTGGTGTACCCCAAGGCTGTATTCTTGGTCCCCTTCTCTTTAAAATTTTCACCAACACCTTGTATACAGCCACACAACAGACTACCCTGATACAATATGCAGATGATTCCACTCTCATTTACACATCTGACATCCTTGTACACCTTCAAAAAATTACTCAGGAAGCTTTAACAGCCACTGTAACATGACTTTGGAACTCACAACTCATGCTCAACCCAAAAACAGACCAAACTACTACTTTTTTTCCCAAATCCCTCTCTCATGAAAAACAAAATTTAAAGTCCTCCCTCTTGATAATACAACAGTTAAAGTTGCTTCTCATAGCAAATTATTAGGATTTATAGTAGATGATAAGCTTACATTCAACTTGCGTATACAAAACTGCATAAGAAAAACTCATCAAAAACTAGGAATGCTTTACAGAGCCAAAAACTTTCTCACCAACACAACTAAAGCTACACTTACCACTATTTATCTCCTTCTCACACTTCTTTATGGTGCTCCCATCCTTACCTCCAGGCTTCATAAAAATTAAAACTTGAACAATTCTATAACAAAGTTGCTAAATTTGTAGCAAACACCCCTTTAGAACCCACCAATGTATAGCACTAAAAAACCTTAATTGGTTAGAATTGCCTCATTAACTAACAGGTCTATATTGAATCAGCGAATGCTGATTCATCGACCCTATTTAAGCGAAAGCTTACAATCCCGAACACTCGGAACAGCGATTTTTTCCCCAGGGAAAAAAATCGCTGTTCCACAAAAAAAAAATTCTTAAAACAGTATATATATCAGCTTTTTTAAGTGTTCACTGATTCAATATAGACCCTAACTAACATATACATAGCATCTTACCACCTATACAGTTATCCAGTGTCCATCTGCCTATCCAGCACTAAAAAACATTCTAAAGAACTATGTTACCAGTCAGTCATTGTGATCAAGTAACCAAAAGCTCCTGCCTGTCTCCAAACCTGTCATATCTGCTGGGCATTGTCTGTACTCGTACAAAGTTGCTAAGGCCTGGAATTCCTTACCTGTATCCATCATGTCAATACCCTCCCTGCCATCGTTCAAAACCACTCTGAAAGATTTCCTAGCTAAAATCTGTCTCTTTTCTTGCTCAAAACCAGGATAAACTATATCCCTATACGCGAACTAGTATATTTTTATTCCTTATACCTCTGTACTCTCCATTCTTCACTTACTTCTTTAATTCTATCAAATTATCTTTCCCGACTCTCTTTCTAAATATAACATAAGCCTGTTTTTCCCTCACTTCATATTTCAATTCTTGTTTGTATTTGACTAATTTACCTTTAATTTTTCTACAAACTCTGAAATTTCTATAAATATTAAATGAATGTCATACAATTTGTATCGATTCTTAACCAATGTTTTTTTCATTATCACTAATTTGTTATAATTATTTAAAGTGCAGATGTTTTTGTTTTATTTTTCAAGATTGTAAAATTATTGTTCTTAAAATATTCTGAAATAATTTGGAACTTTTCTCCCCTAGCCTCTGTTGAAAATGGGCTTCTACCCAGTTGGACTTTCCCAGTAATCAAATGTCAGTAAATAAATAATAAATAAATCACTGCAGTAAGGCATGACATACAGCAACTAGCTTGTTAAAAAAAAGGAGAAAAAAAAAGCAAATTTGTATAATGTGACTGAACAATGATAAATCCCAGAATCAGATACCAATCCTGAAAAAGATGATTTGTTATGCCTGGAATTACATAGCATTTCAGAGTCACATTGCAGAATCATACTGAACTTGCCAGAGGTGACTGGAACTAAGTATTGCTCTTGAGGCTGTCATTATACTATCACTTGTGCTCAAAATGTATACAGAAAAAACAAAGTTCTTAAAGGCAAAATAGGATAGCTGTAGGCTAAATGGCAAAATGCATCATTTGGCTCTGTATGTACTAGACAGAGCTGGTCCAGCACAATTCAGCTGAGAATGTCTTAGAAAACATCAGTTGGAGTGGCACAGAATTAAACCATTAAATATGTCATCACCTGATAAGGCTGAGGGTATAAAGGGTTGGATTAAGATATTTAACAATTTGTACCCCAGATTTATAAAGCTCACGCAGTACCATTTCACTCAAACTATAGGTGGAATCAGGAATATTATCATAGTTGGAGTGGAGTGGAGTGGAATGAATGGGTTATACCCACTATGGCAGCCATGGAGAAATAGAAAAACAAAGAAACACACATATTAGCGGGAAATTCCAAGTAACAACTAACCTTGTGCTCCATAATGTTCCATAGCCGCTCCTACAGGCTAAAGACATAACTCTGCATTCCACACTGTCCTGTGTCCAGTCCATCAGACTGAAGATACATTTGCTTTCTTAGTAGGAAGGAAATATTTTTCAAATTTTTTGAATTTATTTATTTACATATTTATAGTGTTTACCAGAGCAGGGCACTGTTTAATAATGGCCAGTTTCAGGCCCAACCTATGATTTTCAAAACAACAAATGATAGGAAAGTACAGGATGTTCTGGCCCAGAAATTGAAGTTATTGGCCATTTGGGCAGTTTTTCTATCTGTCTCAACTTTCTGATTTAAAAACCCGCATTTGCACTTGTTTCCCCCTCCGCTGTAACTAGTCTAGTCCAGATACAGGTTTGCTGTATCCAGAACTGTCTGTAAGCTCCAGAGCCCCCCAAGCCTTTCTATGTTGGAGGGAAGCCTATTGCTTATCAGTGGGAGTGGTAAGCAATAGGTAACCTATCTACCACATAAGGAGTGGTTTCTGGCCCAGAAATTACAGTTATTGGCTGTTTGGACATTTTTTCCATCTCTCTCAACTTTCTGATTTAAAAGCCCGCATTTGCACTTTTCTTTCCTGTAACTATAGTCCAGATACAAATTCTTATTTTTAGCAATTGAATTTGCTTATTCATGCTCAGCGCTTGTTCAGAACTTGTTGTAAGCACTAAATAAGCTACAAATTGCTACAGCACTCAACCTTCCTCATTACCTAGAGGAAAACAGTTTTTGTACTTACGTTCCTCACTTGCTTAGAGAAAAACAGCTCATTTACTCACTTCCTCATTTATCTAGAGGAAAATAGTTTTTTATTCAGGCATGTCTAAGGGTCAGCTCCCAGTGTTCTCTCCTGTCTATCTGATGAAGCTGGGCATCTTGGGGCAATGTAGCAATTGCCTCATGTACACAGACAACCCTCTCCTCCTACCACCCAACAATACAACCTGTGAGAGATGCACTTATCTAGTCAAACTGGAGGTAAAGCTCTCTCCAACCAAGACTGAATTTGACAGTCAAGAGGAGAAGGTAAACACTTGCACCACACCACACTCATCTACACCACCAAAATCCACACATAGAAACACAAAAACATTCAGGGAGGCTATCAATAATAATCTGCTCAAGCAACAGAGACCTCCAAAGCAGAAACGCAAGCAACCTCCACCCCCCAACACAACCCAAATGGCACATAGCCCACAAACTCAGTGTGGCATTCAACCACAGCCCATAAGGCAAAACAACGTACCCAACATACTAGTCATAGGTGACTCTCTAGTCAGGCACACTGATGTCCCACTCACCAGCCCAAACAAGGAGAAGGTTACTGTCAGCTGCCTGTCAGGTGCCAGGATTCACCAAATAACCCATGCACTCAGGTCACTCCACAACAAGTACAAATATGACTCTGTCATTATCCATGTTAGTGTGAATGACCTGAGACATACCTCACTGGACTACATGAAAAGAGATATGGAAGAGCTCTCCGATCTTGTAGTCCAGGCAGGTATGACCCCAGCCCCGAGTAGGATTCTGCCATCATCCAAAATTATACCACATACAAGTACAAAATGATTGATTTCTACAATTGGCTAAGCTTCTGGTGTCATTCTAAGGGGATCCAGGATCTGTCTGCCTGGGACGACATTGTCCACAGACCACGATGCTTTGCCAGAGATGGCCTGCACCTGTCACCCCTGGGATTCCGGATACTGGCTAAGGCTCTTGCCATCCTATAGTGCCTTTTTTAGGCAAGGTTCAAATGACAAATTCACTACTGTAATAGGAACAGGCAAGTAAAAACTGAGGGTAATGCTACTAAATGCTAGAAGCCTAAATCTCAAAATGCACTCACTTGCTACAGATCCCCCATCATGCCCCAGGATTCCCACTCCCCTTTTCTTGATATACTGGAAAATATTAGGGTTAAACCAAACACCCTAATAATGGGAGATTACAACAACCCCACCATTAACTGGGAAAACTACTCATGTACCAACTCCTTTGCTCAATGCTTTCTGGAATTCATAAATTCCAATGCCCTGGGTCAACTTATCCACATCCCCACCAGGGGCAACAATATCCTAGACCTAGTCATTACCAACATGAGTGACCAGTGTTCCACACCTGAAGTCAACTCCTCGTTGGTCCGATCCAACCATAAGCTAATCACCTTATATATGCGCATCCCGTCCCCACCCCCCATTAAGGAAACCATGGTAAAACATTTCTCCAAAGCCAGTTTCTTAAGACAGAAATGGTGAACTTCATGACACCCATGCAGATGGACAATACAGTTACAACTGCTGAATCTTACACAAATGCACTCTATAAGCACTTACATGAGTGCATGGATCATGCTATCCCAAATAGAACCAAGATGCTGTCCTCAAAAAAGGAAGCCAATCTGGTGGTCCCTGCCATAAACAAGCTGTACAACAGAAGGAAGAAACTGTTGCAAAATAAAGTAAAATCCCATAAGTGGGGGAGCTCCCTGGTCAGCCTCAGTAAGAAGCTGAGATCCCTTATAAGATCCCCCAAAGCTAGCTATGAAAACAAAATCACCACTGATTCTAAGGACAACCACATAGCATTCTATAGCTGTGTCAAGAATCTCAATGGCAACACCCAGTTCTGCTTTGAGTTACAGCACGAAAATTACAGAACCAACTGATATTGCCAACATCCTAGCAGATAGGTTCAGTGCTAACTTTACCCCCCATCTCACCCCCTAAAGGGCCCATATCTATACAGGAAGAATGCAGAGTCCCTGTAATCACACCTACGGAGGTAAAAGCTGCACTCTCTAAAGCCAAAAACATAGCATCCATGGGACCGGCAACATCCCAGGCTGCATTTTACATGAACTTCAGAATGAACTGGCTACCCACCTAAGCACCATGTTCAATCATAGCCTCACATCAGGCTTTGTGCCCACTGAATGGTGCAAAGAACAGTTATCCCACTCCACAAAGGGGGAGCCACCACTGATCCCGAGAACTGTCGCCCTATTAGCCTGATGAGCCTGGTCTGCAATGCCATGGAATGTATCATCATGGAACTCATAAACAAAGACATTGGTAACCTCCAAACTCTGGACCCCACCCAGTTCGGGTTTGTGAAAGGCAGATCATGCCTCCTGAGCCTGGTCAACTTCTTTGAGGCAGTCACCAAAGCCATAGATGAGGGTAAGGTGGTTCACACAGCCTATCTTGACCTAGCCAAGGCTTTTGACACCATTCCCCTTTCTGGAATTATAGCTAAACTCACTAAACTAGGTATAAATCCCTACATCACAAGAGGGGTTGCCAACGGACTCACTGACAGAGCCCACACTGTAAAAGTTGCAGACTCCAGCTCTGACTTCAAACCAGTGACAAGTGGAGTAGCACAGGGTTCAGTCCTGTGAACTCTCCTGTTTGGTATCTTCTTCTCTGAAGTACAGGCTAACACAAAAGGCCTCTGGCTGACGAAGTTCACAGATGACTGCAAACTAGGAGCCATAGGCAAGTCCCCAAATGATGTGGGCATCCTACAGAAGGGCCTCACTGAGACAGAGGTGTCAGAGCCATGGCCTCAAGCTCAGTGCCAAAAAGTGCATTGTCACCCCCTTTGGTAAAAACTCTGTACCCATGAACTACCACATAGGCAGCAGTCTACTTAACACCAAATGTGTGATAAGAGACCTTGGGACCCAGGTGGGCAGTAGTCTCTCCTTTGATAATCACATCACCACAGTAGTCAGGAAGTCCTTCTACATGGCACACCTCATCACAAAAGGGTTCTCATCCAGGAAAAAAGAGATCATTGTCCCCCTCTGCTCGACACTCAGACCCATTATAGAGTACAATTCCCCTTTTGGAATGTACCTCACAAGACATCTGCAGCAGCTGGAAAGGCCACAGAAATACCTCACAAAAAGGATTACTGGCCTAGAACAGATGCCCCACACTGACTGTCTCAAAAAACTCCAGTTTTACTCCATAGCATATCGCCTACTCCAAGGTGATCTCTGCCTAACATATAAAGCTATGTTAAACCCAGAGCTGTTGGACATGCTACACCTAAAGAAATCCCAATCCCTCTGAGCTACATGCTCTAGGGACCTAAACCTTGTCACCACAATAAACAGGACATGCTGGAGGGATAGATTCCTGTCCCAGAGACTTCCCATACTCTGGAACACGCTACTCATCTATGTCAAGCAAAATTCCTCATTAGCACTCTTCAAGAAAAATCTTGATGAGTGTATGGGAAATAGGAAATACACCCAGGGATCACTTCTATGGCTCTGCTCAACAGTGGCACAGGAAAATAACTTTGTTGGGTGGCGTAAGCCAGAGAACCTTGTTGGCTAGGCTTACTTAAGCCCTTGGGCCAATAGCCTAGTACCTACTTATGAAGACAAAGGTTGCAGTCAGCATCATTAACAATCAGGAGCAGAGTGAAGTAAATGTAAATATAAATATATATACATACATATATATATATATATATATATATATATATATATATATATATATATATATATATATATATATATATATATATATATATATATATATATATATAAAATACTTATATATACATATATAGTTCAAAGAAGTAAGTGGATGCAAGGGCAAGGTAAGGAAGATGAAAATGGCAACAGGTGTAATGTAGCAAAAGTGACGTGAATCTACAGATCAGAAGACAAGAGGAATAGAGAATAATGCACATGGCTGAAGAGGACTGTTTACATGGGTAGGGTGTTTGTTATGTGACCTGAGCTGGGGCATTTATATTTGTAGTCATTCTTCAGAAATGCTTTGAACTGAGGTCTGAAATTGGAGTATGTGAGGATATCCTTTAGGCATATGGGATATTCACTACCATTTTGACTTGCGCCTCACAGCACCACTGGACGTGCTCTGATGTCTGTACATGTACACCCTCTTGTGCCTTATTGCATGTATCTAGAAAAGTCATACAACTTCATGCTTGCTTTGGCATGCATGCCACCCCAAGTAATTATAACAAATTCAAAAACATCTTAGAAAAACTATTACATAAATTCAAACCCTAAGAAAATTATAGTTCTGGGAGACCTTATAAACCTCTGTGTCCCAACAAATCAGTCTTACTGTACTCTCTTCCTGAGTATGGTCTGACTCATGTCATTAAAAAAAAAACACACAAGACCCATCTCCAAACAGGTAACCACTCACTCCTTAACCTCTCATATATCATCTTATCCATTTTAATACTTTCACATTTTATGTTACCACTGTCCCCTTACCATTACACTTCCTCAAGAAAATCACCCACTAAACTAATCACATTCAAAAAAGAAATAAATAAATAACAGAATTACACGTAGAACCCTCAGAAGCAGACTGGACAACAGTCATCACAAGCCCTGACAGCAAAAATGTAGAAGAGAAACTTGGACAACTTCTTTAAATATTGCAAAACAACTATATGCCTAAAGCCATATGTCGCATAAGGTAAACAAAACTTTTGGACTGTATATTCCAGAGATACAGTTTGGAAAAGATTTTAATTATTTTCTTCATCACAAAACAAACAAAAGTTTATCATCCTGAGAAACTTAGGAAAACAACCAGTTGGAAGACAGAAAGCTTCTTACCTACAGCCAGACCATACAATATCTCAGGCTAACCGCAAACAATTCTAGGAATTTATCAGTTAAGTCACTAGATACAAACCTCTAAGCCAATCCATTAATACGGCACATTATTCTTTGCTCCTCAGGGACCCCCTTGCCAACGGACTTCCTTAATGAACTCTCTGAAAGCCCACTTCTCCTTTCATCAGTCCAGCCATTGTAATTAGATTCTCTTACTCAGCCAATGTATCCCATACCCCCTTCTTTTAAGAGAATAAAGAAAAAAGATATAAAAAACTTACTGGTGAACTCCGTACATGTGCTTCCTCAGGATTTGATGAACTGTAGACCTGTTTCATGTCGCTGTGAAAGGAGCAAATACTTATTCCTGTCCTACACCTCTGCAGTCTTTGTCCAACAAACAGTAGAATCTCTACTCCATGAAGAGTAATGAAAAAAATCTCTATATCAAAACCAAATTTAGCAGATCTATATCCATGCTTTCTACTCTAAATAATGAAAAATCTAGTATACTCTCAGTTACAAGAAAACATTGAAAAAATCATTACTTTCCTCTCAAAATCTTATCTGGTTTGAAAGAAGAATGACTACTACCTTAAACACCCTTATCAGATCTTTCTCTACATGGATAAAGGCGTATTAATAGGATCAGTATCTTTTTACTTTCCCAAAACCTTTTGATCTGCTTGATGACCCTGTTTAGCTTAATTTACTCATCACAGCAAGAATAAACAATCAAGCTGCACTTTCATTTACAGATGTGCTAAACAATAGAAGTTTTATGCGTCAGACAGGGTCTATAACTTTTTCCTCAATATCTCTTACTAAAGACATTCGTCAAGGTTTCATTTTATCCCCCATATTTTCCTCCATTTTCATAATTTATTTATTTTACATTTGTTGACTGAGATAGTCCGACTGGATACATGTCCATTTTCAACCGAGGCCTGGGGAGAAAAGCTCCATCATACATACATTCAGAAACATATTATATATAGTATTATTTATGAGAAAAACTTATTTCTGCAGACGTGTTCAAGCAAGTTAGTTATTCAGACACATCAAATGCAGAAATAAACTTAGTTTATATACATACCTCCTATTGAGGCTCCAGTATACATACATCAGATAAATATTTACATATGGCAATCATCATGATAAAGGCATCTTTTTGTAGACTGACTCAGTCAAGCAAGTATAGAGTTAGATCATTTCCAGAACTGAATAGGTGAAGTTACTCTGCTAGAGTGAGCAAGAGGATTTCTAGTACACAGTTGTTACTGACCAAGCTCCCACATACTCCCCTAATACGCTACAGTTGCGATGTGGCCATTTACTGATCAAGCCACTCATAGAAAGTTATCAGATCACAGTTGGAACAGGACGTCCATTAACTATATAATAAGTTACAGCATCATAAATTCATTCCAATTGATTGTAAAATATGCAATCAAGAAGTCCCTTTAAAGACTACTGAACATTACAGATATTTAGATATGTGGCTAACGAAACCACTAAGCTTTCACCACTGTGTTGTGTTTTTAAAATCAAAACTAAACTCCTCCTCTGGGGATAGAAGATCTCCCAATTCCTTTCCACAGTTACTAAGATTGCAGTAAGGAAAGTGGACCTTCTTGTCCAAATAGAATATGGGGATTGCCAGAAGTCTTATCGCCATGCAAGAAAAGCTTAATTCCCTTCAAAACACCATGAACCATATTAGCCAGTTCACTTATTTAGCAACCCATAGAGAGTACCTTTGTACAGTCCTTAAGAAAATTAAATTTGTAGCAGTTTGGCACAAAACCAAGCTAGCACTGGCTATCTGTTCTTACAAGCTATCCATTTCAGACTCATCTCTACCTCGTGTCCTGCTAAATGAAACAGTATATCTTAGAATATGACCTGAGATTTCCTAGTTCTGCAGTTCTTTTTCTACAACCCACTAGAACTTTTGTTTGCTATACTAACCATACTTTTTCTGTTCTTGTCCCTACAATATGGGAGTCCTTCCCTACACAACTAAAAGAAATAGAACTATGTAAAATTCAGAAGCCAAGTAAAACAATTGCTTTGTAAATGTGCTTCCTATATAACAGAGTTTAAAATGGAATGCATCAGAGTAACACAATCCACTATAACAAAAGCACAATAACACAAAGTGAATGCTTATCCTTCCTGCTCTGGTACATCATCTAATATAAGCATGTGGGATCCTTAGGACCCACTCAGATCAACACTCACAGGTTGAGTGCTCCTGACTTTGCCTCCCCAATTATTCTGAACCCACCCCCTCTCACTAAACTCCCTCCTTTCTCTCCTTCCTTGCATATTCCACCCCCCTCTTTTTAGACTACATCCCCTCCCCGTTTATACTTTCCTTTCTCTCAACTGCCCCATCTTCTTCATGCCTACTTTATGCTATTCTTTACTAATCTATTTTTCTACCTAAATAGCTAACTATCAACCTCTAAATAGTACCACTATGTTGCACAGACTGAAAATAACATGTATTCTAATCATATATATCTGTAGCAAGCAAGCTATCTTCAAAGTTTTGCAAGATATTTGCATAGAAAGTATGTCATCATCTCAAGTATCCATCATGCTTGTAACTGATTGTTCTGTTTATCCCTGCAAGTTTGTTTTCTTCCACAAATTACCTCTGAAAATGGTC
The DNA here is from genome assembly GCF_019279795.1 of Protopterus annectens. Classification (NCBI taxonomy): domain Eukaryota; kingdom Metazoa; phylum Chordata; order Ceratodontiformes; family Protopteridae; genus Protopterus; species Protopterus annectens. The sequence goes on from NC_056751.1 coordinate 548,746,521, forward strand.
CATAGATGTAGCGCTATACCCTGGTTAACACTTTCAAATGAAATAAAACAAAAATAAGCTAAGACAACAATCAGTTTGTTCACAGTAGGTGCTGGTTTAGGTTTCTCAGCTGTTAATTTGCAGGTATGTCAGCTGTCTCTAGTAACAGACATCAGAGCCTCTGTACTGCTCAGTGAAACTTTTATCCCTTTTTGAGGTTCACAGACTGATCATAGGAATCTGAGAAAGCAGCTCTTATCTAATGTATAACTTGCCTTGTAGACAGGCCATTACCAAAGACCCCGGATGACCACCAATGACTCTGATAAAGTTATAGAATACCTCATATTTACTCAGAGATTCATTAAGGACACTAAGCATTGTGCCCAGCCTACATTTCATCTCTGAATACAAGTCATCTGAACTTGGAATGTTTATCAGACATACTGTTTCTTTTAGATTTCTGCTTTCAAATCTAGTAGAAGCAAATTAAATGCATCTATCAGCTGTTACCATATACAGTTTTGCAGAAATCATAACTACTGACAGATGAGGAATTACAAGAGCCATGACAGGTAGGAATATGAAACTTCTTGATATCTGTGTTAGGAAAGCAAATTTTAGTTTTCATTTGTGCAGTGGTGCATTTGTGCTGGAATGAATGAAATTACCATGGGCACGACTGAACAGCTAACATTACTGCTAAAACACTGTTTCAGTTAATATTTTGAAATTAACAGGTAAGATATGTGAGAGACTTTTTTTTTAGGTTTAGTGATACTTGCCACTGTTCTGTGCTTTGCAAAACAGCTCTGGAAAAAGTAAACAGGTTAGAAATTCCTGTAGATTGTGAGTTACATATACTTCACTCTACTAAATGTTTCTCAGTTGTATATGTTGTCTTTATCCCATTATGACAACTGCTGTTTGAGGTACCTTAAGCTGTTGAACAGTCATCCAAAGTCTTTCAACAGATTATAGACACCACACATCTTCATAAATACCATAGTGCAGTGTGCCTTAACAAAGGTGGATTTTGTGCCAAACTAAATTAGTCATGTTTTGTTATAGATGTGCATTTATGATTTTCCTTCCTCTAGTTGGTGACCCCACATTTTTTTTCTTAAGCTATTTGACTGTATAGTGGAGTGCATGTTCTAAGTACACCTTAGCTTTGCATACCACCATTGTTCAGTATTGGTTAAGTGTTAAGACAGTAAATTGTTGTGCTTACATCCTTATTGTACTTTTGCAGTTGTCATTTCTCCTTAACTGCTGTGCTCCTAGAGTCTAAAATGTAATGGAAAAAGTTCTCAGATCAACTCCATTACCTTAACATTGCATTTAAATGTAAGTAGGTTAAGGAGCTCTTAAGAAGTTGTTTCCTGTGGTCCAGTGGTGCAAGGTTTGATTCCCTCAGGTTCTATTGCCTAACTGTGTGACTCTGAGCAAGTCACTTAACCAGACACCACTCCCGGGCTGAGTTTGAAAAAGGTCCATGGAGATCAGTGCTCTACCTTGGAAATAAATAAAAATAAATAAATATTTGAATATCACATTGAACTGAGTACAAATGCTCAGTCTGACCAGAGCTGTATTTGTATAAGAACAACTCATGCTAGGGTAAGCATTTTACAGATGAAAGCATACACTCACACAGCTGATAAATACAGGGACTATATTGAATCAGCGAACGCTGATTCATTGACCCTATGTAAGTGAAAGCTTACAATCACGAACACCCGGAACAGCAAATTTTTGCCCAGGGAAACAAATCGCTGGGCCGGTTTCAGGAGTTTGCCATTTCCTCCACTGTGGTGAGATCTTGGAGTTGGTATATTTAAGTAGGGGGTGGGGGGGCAAAGCCCCCCACATTATATACTGTTTTAAGATTTTTTATTTTTTATTTTTTTTGTGGAACAGCGATTTTTTTCCCTGGGGAAAAAAATCGCTGTTCCGGGTGTTCGGGATTGTAAGCTTTTGCTTAAATAGGGTCAATGAATCAGCGTTCGCTGATTCAATATAGACCCTAAATACATATATGATCTCAAGCTGTACTACTGGGATTTTGTCAGTATAGTTTAGTTTGTTAGTAGTATCGTAGCACAAATGAGAATGATTCCATTACAGGCATAATTACTGTTAAACTATTAGTAGTGCTGTTATAAATTCATTTTCACTATTTCAGCATCTAGTTGCCTTTTAGTAACTACCATCTGAATATCGTCCAGATTGTATGCACTTATTTGGCATTCTTTCCATAATGTGGTTTTCTTGGAGCTATAGTAACTAAGAATATCTCAGGCATGCATTAAAATGGTGTTAGCATTGTACAGATCATAGACGGTAGCAGCCAACTCACTTGACCTGTGCATTTCTGCTTTTCCGTGGTGAACGTTGAGGACATGCATTTCATTCCAGCAGTGCCCAAGATCTACCACACGCTGTTAGTACAATTTCCTTGCATCAGTGAAGCAGTGTGCAGAGAGGTCATCTTATTACATGCATGTTAAAACCTCTAATTTACAATTGTAAAGACAGAGATGGAATTTTGCCCAGGGCAGTAGCATTAAAATGTGTCTAGTAAAGCATAGCTACATCTTTGGATTGCTTCAGTAAAAACAAGCATAAGCTAATCATAGCAATTTGAATTAAACTAGTATATTATTCTGGGACATCATAATAATGCAGTGAATCAAGAATAGCACAATAAAAGTCTTCGTAGCTGGTTCTTGTATAGCATCAACTTTTTTAATGGCTTGGTTCATGTTTGTCTTCTGCAGTGCTAATATTTCTAAAAACTGCACACTGATCCACTTTGTCAGTTCAATGCTCAACAAAAATTATCACTTTAAATAGTGGCATATTGCTTACGGATGTGAAATATGCACAATCAATTCTACAATGATAAATACTGATGCACAACTAGTTAAGTAGTTTTCTGTCTCACTTTGCTGTCATACATGTGCACACACATGGTTATGTTATATGCAGAGGTATTATATATGATTTTGATGTGTGAATGAAGGCAAGGAAGTTTTTCTTGATGTACATTTTTTGCCTGTTTTACTGGAACTTGTGAATGTTAAAATTATAGTGTCTCTCCCTAATATTTTACTCCCCAGTCAAGTCTGAAATTGGTTTACTGATATCAGTTTTCAACCCCCAATTAACAACTGTATATTTAGGAATAATTATCTAATTAATTAATTAAATTGTTTGGAAGGTATCCTGGTTGATCTCTGTTTAGATACCATAGTGTAGGGTATCAGAAGACAATGAAGAGCCTTGTCTCGTTAATGCATATGTATTTTTATACACACAAGTGTGTGTGTGTGTGTGTGTGTGTGTGTGTGTGTGTGTGTGTGTGTGTGTGTGTGTGTGTGTGTGTGAGTGTGTGTGTGAATACCAGAAAGCTGCAGAAATCAAGCCACAATATCCATATATTGAATGCCAGTTGCAACTTTAACATCATATCTTAACCAGTTTTTCCCATCACTGGCAAAACACAGACCTTAATACATTTCACAGGGATTTCTGTTTTATTATCTTTCGTGTACATTTCACATTTATTTATATATTCATTGTATTACTTATTTTGAACATATTAAATGGGGCAATTATCTAAACTGACTGTTTCATTTTTTCAGGGAATATGCTCAGAAATAAATGTAAAACTAACATAGCTGTGCAATTTTGATATAGTGATAGTAAAGTAACAGACATTTTTTTTACTATTAATTTTGTTTGTGATCTCAGGCATGAGTAGTGGCTTAATGGTATGATCTTTGTCTTGAAGCAATATTATGATCCTTAAAAGAACTTGTCATGTATTTGTCACTTATTTCTCAGTAGAAATCAATGTGTGCAAAAGTCATTTGATGCCTGTGTGCCTGAATTAAGACCCAGAGACAAAAACTATGACTTGGGATAGTTGTAGGATACATTGCTGAAAGACAGATTCTTTGTGGGATAAAAAGGACAAAATAAGAAATTAGCTTTTGGGTGTTGTGAGTCTTCCTGCTTGCTTGGTTAGTTGCTGCCTTGTTAGAAAAGAGAGTGGAGACACCCTGCACTGGCTCTTGTGTGCCTGTATTCTGCCATCAAGTCTGCGCCCCAGGGTAACATTGCAGAACCTGAATGTCACATGGGACTGTAGCTACGTCAAATATCTCTCATGGATTTCATTACACCAGATGAGCAAAACAAAATGTCTTCCTCTGAATGGCCTGTAAGACACATCATTCCTCCATGTTACCACCAAAGACTTGAAACCATTGGCTGCGGTGGTGCAGCAGTTAACATTGTCGCCTCACAGCAAGATGTTCTCTGGTTTGATTCTCAGTTGGAGCACCTTCTGTGCAGAGACTGCATGCCCTCCCTACAGTTGAGTGAGTTTTAAATACATGCAGGTAGGTGCATGTTTGTATGTGTGTGCCTTCTATGAAGGTTGGGCACTGGGCTGGCAACTTGACACAGTAAAAACACCACTGCCAATCAATCTGCAGACCGGTGATCCACTGGGTGATTTCTAACCAGGAAAAGCAGAAAGACAAACGACCACTAAAGACTTGAAACTAGTAAAAGAAATGGTGCAGTCATTATTTATTTACCATACTGCTACCATTCAACACTGTCACATACTTGGGTATCATAAATAAACTATCCCAATTAAATGTTAATCCCTATGTAACTCATTGCACAACAAACTGACTCACAAATACAACCCAGAAAATTATGGTGGGCTGCTCAACCTCTTCCAAAAGTTCTGGCACTAGCGGTGTACCCCTGGATTTAGTGCTTGGGTCAGTCCTGTTTGCCATTTTCTTCTCAAGTGTTTATGGCTGACCCATTTTGCAGATGACTGTAATCTTGGTGACATCATAAGCTCTTCTGCAGACACAAGATCGTCCAAGATGGTCTTTCCCAAACCAAATGCTAGTGTCAAAACCATGGACAAAAACTGAATGTCAGGAAATGTTTAATGATATCCCTTAGCAAGCAGTCCCTTGTAACTATCACATTTACAACATACCCATGAAAACTGATCTAATAGTTAGAGACATGGGAACCTACGTAGACAAAGTTCTGTCCTTAGATCACCACATATCCACTACTGTAAAAAAGTGTTTCTTCACCACACAGTTTATAACTAAGGGTATGCCATCCAGGTCAAAGGATGTGTTCATTCTGCAATATTCTGTACTCATCAGGCTGATCACTGAGTGTAATGACCCCTTCAGTAAGCACCTGTCCAAACATTTGACACAGCTCAATGACCACAATGCATACTTACTAAGAAAGTCAAGTCTAAGTTATAAAAACAATGCAGACCGTCTCAAAGTTGTCTGCTTCTTCTCATATCATACAGGCTACAGAGGGGTGAGCTCTGCCTAATATACAGAGTTTCATAGGATTCTGTCTTTTTGGACCTACTGCACACTCACAAGGACAATGGGAGGAACAAGGTCGCACTCAGGAGATCTAAATCTCTTTTTCAACATACATTAGAACCTGTTAGTATTTCTTTGGAATTGTTTTCCTCTCTGCAAAAAGCAAATTGCTTCTCCTACACTATTCAAACATAATCTGAATGAATGGATGAGTAGCAACAAACTGACCAATGGTTTTGCACCCTTGTCCCCATGGATAGAGCTCTGTAGCACATAAATGATCTGCATATCCCTGGGTTAGTTGTACTTGAAATATAAGGGTTAAAAGCTTTGTGGGAATGTGTGGCTAGTCTTCTAAATATCCTCATAGATTAGTAGTAACTACCTATGTCAAACATTTTAAGAAAGGAAATTGTACTACCCCAACAGGTTGGACCATTGATGGAAGAAGGTGGTAGTGATAAACAAGATATTAACATTATTCAGTTTATATGTATAACTACCAAAAGGATTATTTTAGAACACTAGAATCATCCAGTACTATATTTTCCTTTAACCTGTTGGTATAATTTCTTGTTCAGATCCAAAATGAAACAGTGTTAAGATTATATGATTAAAATAATGTATGCTTAAATGGGTCTTTCCATCAAGGTGCCTATTATTGGGGGTGTAGGAAAGAGAAATTAGCTATTCCTGAGTCTGTACACTTTTTTCTTGTCTTAAGGTTGTAATTAATGGTTATTTAGCTGGGGTAATAATTTTCTTAGTACCCTCAATACAATACAAACTCTGTAAACAATATCTACAACTTTCTGTTCTAAACAGTATGTTTTTTTCAGCTCTCAATGCTGCTTTTATGTCTAACAACATGTTTATTGTAATGCAATGCTCTGCACATGGTGTAGTGATAATTACTTTTTATGCCATTTCAGATATTCAAACTGCGACTGTATTTTTTTTTTTTTTTTGCAATGGATAGCCTGTTTTAAATGAACAAACATTAATGGTTTGTGTAATTGACATTCAAATGTATTAAATGGCTTATTATGATTTTTTACACCATCTTTTGCTGGGTAATTAGGGTCCATAGCAATGTCTGTTTTAACTTTTAATAAAGCAACTGCATTATTTATGGAAATAGTTCATTAATTAAGAATATATTCTGTTTGGTTAATCCATTATGGTTCAGATAATACAGGAACTGTGGAATAGTGCCAAGGACTTTGACTGAGACAAGACAAATGCAGTCACCTGCTGCAAACTCTGACATAAAAGAACACACACCCACACACTCTCTCTACTACACTGCTACTCTCCACCACAACTCCAAGTCCTACACATTCCTCCATCAACATCATCCAACACACTGTCCACAAGACACTTAACACTCATCAATATTCAGCTGCATATGAACTCTGAACTAAAGTATCGTAACAATAAAAACTCACAAAAGCCTCTTTCCCAGGCTGGTGATGCATGTCACAAAATATCTCCTCACTCCACACGTACATATCATACCCCCTAACTAATAAAAATATATATAAAACCTTCCCAACAATCTAATAAACCATTTCTTGATGTAACACACACACACACATACACACGCACACGCACACACACACACACACACACACACACACACACACACACACACACACACACACACACACACACACACACACACACATGCCTTTTCAGTAAGCAGAGTGCTTGCAGAAGTGATTTGTCACACTGTTGTGGGGTTATGGACTTGGTCGTTATAACAAAATGACTGTAGGGGGAAAAACTTCCCAGTGGAGGATGAAGTGTCTGTCTGCCTCTTGCAAAAACAACACTATCAAGTAGTGTTATCAATATTGTAGTATTGTGTTTTATCAGATGTTGTCAAACATTTCCTTCTCATTCAGTTGTTTCATGGGTATTTATTTGTTCCAAATGTACAGCCTGTACTTAATGAATACTCTTTATTGATACATATCAGTTTTTGAAGTGAAATAATTCAGTGACATGAAATAAGTCTGATTAAGTGACAGTGAGTTATTCAGTAGTGCGTGATCTGATAAGGCCGCTAACAGTTCCTCTTCCTCTGCTAATGTGCTTTTAGTGGCTTTCATTGTCAAAATAACTGGATGTTTAGCCAGTAAAATTAGCCTGATGTTAGATTATTTGATTATACTTTTGAGATTCACTTGATAGTTTGTAGCAGGATGTATTTACTCTGTACCTTACTGTTTCCTTGTTGGTCATGTTTCTAAATGGTTTGAAGAGCTCCATAGCTTATATTTCATGAAATGTAAGTGACCATATGCTAACTACTGCTCCTGTTTTCACAAATAAACTACTTGATGTTACTTTTGGAGATATGACTTAAATCCTGCTATAGTCCAAGTGTTGGTTTAGCTAATCCTAAATTGTAGATTCATCCTCTGTTTTTTTTATGAATTTGCAAGAACAATGCTTTTTGTATAGAATATGAGCAGGTGAAATAATTCTGCAACTTTCTGGCATTTGCCAGAAGCATATAAAAAAAATTGGGATCCAGTTCCCATTTCAGTGTGCACTTTAACCGAATTCCCACTTTTCAGACTTCAAGCTTCTAAGGCAGACTTAATAAATCAAAATGAAATTATGCCATATTGCTGCTTTTTGGAATAGTCTTCACATATTAAGTCAGTAAAGAACTGATTTAAAGCACTAGAAAATGGCTATTTCAAATATAGCAGTGACCACAAAGTGTATTACGGAATAAAAAGTAAAGGCCTGTTAAAAAGAGCCATCTGCTTTTTATTGATTTGCAACTTCTCAGAAAGGGATTAGACCTGTCGAAGACTGAAATGACATTTCTCCCTTGATAGCATGAAGTATGAATGCCACTAAGTATTGATCTATGAGGCTGTAAATCCATCAGAAAATACTTATTCTGGAGAATTAAAAATAACTAATTTTCTCTCCCACAGTCAGAGTGCTTTCATACATTGAAAATGCTCTGTAGCATCAGAGTTCAGAAGGTTTATGTCTTATTATATTCACTCTCTGGACAGTCTAAAATGAAACAGTTCATGATGTTTTAAGATTAGAAGCATCATCAACTTTTTTCAGTGTCTCTTATTTGGCAGTATTTTAAAGTGGCATTTTGATACCTTGTTCAGTAACAGAAAGTGTTGTGTAATTAAACCAAAAAAAAAATAAAGGTAATTTCCATCACTGTATTGTGAAATGTATTCTTTTGGCCTTCTGTCAACAACCCAATAAAATGCTGAAGCAAACAAAGTCATGTATAGCAGATCCAACACATTATCTGTGTGTGTGTGTGTGTGTGTGTGTGTGTGTGTGTGTGTATATATATATATATATATATATATATATATATATATATATATATATATGGATTCCATACATTTGGTCGAATTACACTTAGTTGAAAATTATTCCAGGCTTTCCACTTCACTGAAAGCTCACTTGACTGAAAGCTCACTTGGTCGAAGTTCATTTGGTCGAAAATGGAATATAGCCCCTGCCCCACTGTAGTGCAACCCTGGAGTGAGAATATTAAATAACGGGGGGTGTGGAGGGCACAGCCCCCCACATTGGGGGGTATGGGTGGCGTAGCCCCCCACATTATGCTAATAGTTTCTACTAAATATATATATATATATATATATATATATATATATATATATATATATATATATATATATATATATATATATATATATATATATATATATTAATGCATTTCTAATAGATATACCTTCTTATAATAGTGAATACATTAAAATTATGTGGGGGGCTATGCCCCCCACACACCCCCTTTTTAATATTCTCACTCCAGGGTTGCAGTGCAGTGGGGAAGGGGCTATATTCCATTTTCGACCAAGTGAGCTTTCAGTCAAGTGAGCTTTCAGTGAACTGCAATGCCTGGTATCATTTTCGACTAAGTGTAATTCGACCAAATGTATGGAACCCATAGATATATATATATATATCCATCCATGACCCCTTTTTCCCATTTTTGCACATGAAGTTGAGGTGTCACTTTCAACAGTGACAATCATATTTAGCCAAGGTTTATGCTACTCAATGCCAGGAGTTTAAATCTCAAAATGCAAGCGCTCGAAACACTCCTCAGTATGAAGAACGTCGACATCTGTGCAGTAACTGAAACCTGGTTTAAGGCTCCAGAGAGCACAAAAGAACTACCTGGCTACAACTCATACCACACGTTTCGGCCACAGAACACGGACCTAAACACAAAAGGAGGGGGTGTATCCATATTCATCAAGTATACCTACACCTCCAGGTTAGTGGTCTGAGATCATCCATGTGCAACTAACATCGGGCAAATCTGCAATGCAAATTGTGGCCTGCTACAGATCACTCTCCATGCCCCAGGACCACCACTCCACCTTTCTGGAGACACTGGAAAACATGAAGGTCCTACCAAGCACCCTGATATTGAGCAATTTCAATTACCCTACAATTCACTGGGAAAACTACTCAAGTACAAATTCCCAGGCCCAGCGCTTCCTGGAATTCATCAACTCAAACGCCCTAGATCAGCTGGTAAACTTCCCTACCAGAGGTGAAAACATATTGGACCTGGTCATCACCAACATGTGCAACAGGTGTTCCACACCAGAGGTCAACCCGTCACTGGTTAGATCAGACCATAAACTAATCACTCTGGATGTCCCCACCCCACCACCACCCCCAACTAAGGAAACCACAGTAAAAAACTTTTCTAAAGCAAACTTCACCTTACTTAAGACAGAGGTGGTAAGTTTCACAGCCCCCATGCTAAAGGATAACACCACCCAAGATGCAGAATCCTTTACAAATGTGCTCTATGAGCACCTACAAGGATGCATGAATTGTGCCATCCCTAGAAAAAAAAAGACTCACTCCTCTAAGAAAAGGAAACCAGTTTGGTGGACCCCTGCAATAAACAGGCTATACAATAGAAAGAGGAAACTAGTTCAGAAAAAAGCAAATCCCAAGAAGGAAAGACATCCATGATAAGTATCAGTAAGAAACAGAGGTCCCTCATGAAATTATCCAAGGCTAACTTCAAAAGAAAAATAGCGAAGGATTCAAAAGATAACCACAAAGCCTTCATTAGGTATGTTAAGAATCTAAGTGGCAACTCGCAGTTATGCACTGAACTAGTGCAAAATAGCACAAAATATACTGAACCTACTGATATTGTCAACATACTGGCAGATAGATTCAGTGCAAACTTCACCCCCCCCCTTACCTCCAAAAGGGCCCACAACAATACTGGAAAAGTGTAGTGTCCCAAAAACCACAGACGTACAGGTGAAAACAGCCCTTTCAAAAGCCAAAAACACAGCATCAATGGGAACAGATGGTGTCTCAGGCTGCGTCTTGCACGAACTACATAATGAACTAACCCCCCACTTAAACACGCTGTTCAACCTCAGCCTCTCCACAGGCTACGTGCCCATAGAATGGCACACAGCAACGGTTATTCCTCTCCACAAAGGAGGGGCCACAACTGACCTTGGTAACTGTCGCCCCATAAGCCTGACTAGCCTGGTCTGCAAGGCTATGGAGCACATCATCATGGAACTCATTAACAAAGACATTGGGAACCTCCAAACACTTGCCCCAACCCATTTTGGCTTTGTTAAGGGCAGATCATGCCTACTAAATCTGGTTGACTTCTTCGAGACAGTTACCAAGGCCAAAGATGAGGGAAAGGTGGTACACACAGCCTACCTTGACCTCGCCAAGGCTTTCAACACCATTCCCTACTCGGGTATTACAGAAAAACTCACCAGCCAGAACATAAACCCCTATGTCATGAGACGGGCTGCCAACTGGCTTACAGACAGAACTCACACGGTAAGAATAGCGGGCTCCAGGTCCGACTCTAAACCAGTCACAAGTGGTGTCCCACAAGGCTCGGTCCTGGGACCCCTACTGTTCGACATATACTTCTCAGAAGTACAGGCAAACACAGGAGGACTATGGGTAACCAAGTTCGCCAATGACTGCAAACTGGGAGCCAAAATTGACTCTCTGGCTGACATGGACATCCTCCAAAAGGGCCTTACGGAGATGGACACTTGGTGTCAAAGTCATGGCCTCAAGCTAAATGCTAAAAAATGCATAGTCATCCCGTTTGGGAAAAACAAAACACCCACGAATTACCACATAGGTGGCAGCCCCTTAATACAGAAGAGGTAATAAGAGATCTGGGGACCCAGGTAGATAGTAATCTCTCCTTTGACAATCATATTGTCATAGTAGTTAGGAAATCCTTCTATGTGGCCCATCTAATTACTAAAGGGTTTGCATCTAGAAATAAAGAGGTTATGGTGCCCCTATACTCATCACTCATTAGACCCATCATAGAGTACAATGCCCATTTGGGATGTACCTCACAAGACACTTCCAACAGCTGGAAAGACCACAAAAGTAGCTCACCAAGAGGATTACCGGTTTCAAAAATATGTCCTATGCAGCCCAACTGAAAAAACTCCGGCTGTACTCAGTGGCATATCGCTTACTCAGCGGTGATCTTTGCCTGACTTACAAAGCCATGTCTAACTCAGAATTGATGGACATGCTCCACCTAAAGAAATCCAAGTCACTGTGAGCCACGCGCTCTAGTGAGCTAAACCTCGCCACAACAATAAATAGAACATGCTGGAGGGATAGATTCCTGTCACAGAGACTCCCCATGCTTTGGAACAAAATTCCAAATTACATCAGGCAGAGCTCCTCACTAACACTCTTCAAGAGAAACCTTGACAAGTGGATGGGTAACAGAAAATACACCCCTGAGATCACTTTATTGGCTCTGCTTCACAGAGGATCAGTTAATTAATCAATGGGGCGGCGAAAGCCAACACACTCTGGCTAGGCTTATAAATGCCCTCGGGCAGATAGCCTAGTACCTCCCTATGAAACTATGAATCACCAGGTGGCTAGCCCTGCAGCGGTAGTTCATCCATACCACTCACTCACACACACTCACACCTACGGACAATTTAGAGTGTCCGGTCCACCTACTGCATGTCTTTGGACTGTGGAAGGAAACAAGAGTACCCAGAGGGAACCAATGTGACTACATGGAGGACAGGCAGACTCCACACAGAAGGCACCCCAGCCGGGAATCAAACAGGAGAACCTTCTGTGAGGTGACAGCACTAACCGCTGCATCACAGCGGCCACCATATATATATATATATATATATATATATATATATATATATATATATATATATATTACACACACACACACACATAATTAATTAATTGCTGCACTTAATGTAGGCTCATTGACAGGATGCAGCATGAAAGTGTCTGACATGATGATACAGAGGAGGCTGGACATCCTATGTATCCAAGAGACAAGATGGAGGAGCCGTACAGCAAAGCCACTTGGCTTGGGATCCAGAGTCTACTACTCAGGAGGGGGACAGGCTAGAAATGGTGTGTGAACTATGGTGAGAGGCCTCAAAAGGCATTGAGAAGTATCAGCAGAATTAGTGACAGACTCATTGCAGTCAGACTCCAGGTAATGATAGGGCAGTATTCATAATCTCAGCCTATGCTCTACAGAGGGGTGTGATAGTGAGGAAAAGAGTGCATTCATATAGCAGTTGCAGGGCCTAGTAGATAAAGTGGGAAAACATGAATTGGTGTAAATAATGGGTGACATGAATGCACATATTGTGACAAGCAGAACAGGATATGAGGACTGCCTGGGTCCACATGGGTGGGGTAAAAGGAATAAAAAAGGAGAGGCCATTCTAGACTCCTGTCTAGCAAATGGCTTGATAGTAGCCAACACATAGTTCAGAAAGAGAGACAGTCACAAGATCACATACAAGAGTGGCCAAACTGCAACTCGGGTAGGCTTCTTCCTAGTAAGGAAAAGGCACTGGGGTAGAATCAATGATTGCAAAGTCATTCCCAGTGAAACAGTGGTTTATGCTGTGGGTCAACTATTTGTCACAGTCAGCAGCAAACAGTGGCCACAGAAGGCTCTAAGGTCAATAGAGACCAGGCTAAAGACCTGGAAGTTGATAGGAGAGAAAGTACAACAGTTCATGGAATTATTCAGGGCTCTAGCACCCCAAGAAGAGGAGGAAGAGTTGAATAATAGCAGTGCCTCAAAACAGCATGTGTGAGGAATACAAACCAATATGTGGTCGAGCCAGGTATGGAAATAAGGTCCATAAGGAAAGCTGGAGGTTGAATGCAGAAGTCCAGGTGGTCATCAAAAGAAAGGAGGAGTGCAGGAAAAAGATTGAGATCGAAAAGACTCACCAGGCTAGGAAGGACTAGTGGTTGGCTAACTAACAAAGGAGCTAAGAAGGGAGTTGCAGTAGCAAAGAATAGGGCATCGGAGGCACTCTACCAACTTCTGGAACGTGACTCAGTAGATGGCACAAAGAAAAACTATATCAGGTTGCAAGGCAAAGACAGAAAGATAAAGAAGATAGTCGGGCACCCTTCATAAGGGATGCCAGCAACAACCTGCTCACCAGTCCACAGGACTTCAAAGGTAGATGGAAGGAGTATTTCCAGCAGTTTCTGAATGAAGAAAAATCCACAGAAGTTGTGCTGCCCCAGAAACTGCCTATGAATTGAGAAGAAGAGACTACCCTAGAAGAAGTAAGAGCAGCACTAAGGAAAATGAAGTCAGGGAAAGCAGCAGGCTCAGATGAGATCACAGCAGATATGATAAAGATGTTGGGTTAGATAGGGGAGAAATGGCTCCTGGGGTTACTCATAGCAGTGTGGAGAGAAAGGCATATCCCAAATGACTGAAGAATAAGCATACTCATGCCAGTGTACACAAATAAAGGGGATATCCACAACAGTGGGCAGTACAGAGGCATCAAACTCCTATCATATTGCATGAAAGTTCTGGAGAGGGTGATTGATCAACAGATATGCAGAGTAGTAGAATGTAAGATGGGAGATGATCAGTTCAGATTCAGATCAGGATGCAGCACAACTGACCCAATGTTTGCAGTGAGACAGATAGTTGAGAAGAAGCTAGAGATGAGGAGAGAGTCCAACAGGGCATTCCTAGACTTGGAGAAAGCATATGACAAAGTCCCTAGAATGCTGATCTGGGCAGTACTGCAGTGGTTTGAAGTCCCAGAAATATTGGTAGAATTAGTGCTGGCTATGTACAAGGATCCAATGACTCAAGTAAGAACAGTGTTCAGCCTCACAGAGGGGGTACCTAGTAGGAGTGGGTGTATACCAGGGTTCACCTCCGAGACCACTGTTGTTCATACTGATAATGGAGTACATTAGCAAACAGGTTGGAGGGGCCAGATCAACAAAGTTGCTGTATGCAGACTATATAGCTTTACAGGCAGAATCTGCGCAAGAACATCAGCCAAGGATAGGGGAATGGAATGCAAAACTGGACGCATGTGGACTGAAACTAAGCATAGATAAGACGGTGGTAATGGCAGCAAAGTGGGGAAATCAGAAGAAGCTGAGAACTGAGATAGAAGGGAAGATAGTGGAACAGGTAAATAGCTTCAAGTTTCTAGGAGGGATGGTTGAGGAGAATGTAAGTCTGAATGAAGAGGTCATAGCTAGAATCAGAGGGGCTGCAGCCAGCTGACATAGAGTCTCTGGTGTAGTCTATGACAGAAGAATGCCAAAAAAGCTGAAAAGATGTACAAGACAGTAGTCCAACTAGTACTATTGTATGGTAAAGAAACCTGGGCAGTAAAGGCAGAGCAGATGAAGAATTTAGAGGTGATGGAAATGAAGTGCCTGGGAAGGGTGGTAGGATGCACACTGTGGGACAGATGAAGAAATGAGGACATAAAAGCAGAAGCCAAAATAGCTCCAAGTGCAAAAAGATCAAAGAGAACAGATTACTGTGGTTCATACACTTGTAGAAAAGTAAAAGACAATCTGGTGAAGAAGATTTGGGACAGACAGGAAGAAGTTATGAGGAAACAAGAATGTCCAGCAAAGAGTTGGATGGATTGTGTGAAAGAAGATCTGCAACAGTCAGGCATAAGTGTCAAAGAAGGCAGGAGTGTGGCATTGAATTGAGAGAGATGGCAACAGTTAACACAATACCCTGACCCCCATGTAGAAAATGGGAAAAGAGGGGCTGATGATGATGATTTTTGTGTATAGATAGTTGATCAAGTTTAAATAGTTTTTTAAAATGTTGATGTATGAGTAGCCTGTTCAAAGTAGAAAATTCAGTTATGGAATAACATAAGTTTGTAAACAGAAAACTTGAGTCATTATGTAGAAATAATGCTTTTGTTCATATCCAAAGCTTCTCAGGAACATGATAATTAAAAGTAATTGTATCAAATGAAAACCAGTGGAATATAAGTGGAACTCGTTCATTCTGCAGTTGCCTACTGTATGCAAGTCAGAATTAAGGGAAAGCTAGATGATAACCTTGTACTTAGTGGGCCAAGACAGAGAAATTTATCCTGGATGGGCCATTAGTCTGTTGTAGGATGAATGCACACTCATTTACATACATGCACACACACACACACGTGGCATGCACACCTGCAATGGAAAATAGGATAATAATTTAATAGCACTAGTAGGAATTAGAGAGTTGCGTGAACAGAGAAGGGTAGTGCTGAGTAGCTAAAACTAGAAATTTTGGTAGAAATCATCAGTATGATGATAAAAACATCATCATAAAGCCTGCATGCATGGCAGAAGTATACAAAATGATAAAAAAAAATACACCTGATGAATATTGTTAACTTGTAAAAAGTGCTATTAATAGGATACTTTGTAAAAATTGTGATGATCTAGTAGAGAGATATAATTAGGAAGAGTTTCTTGTTACTAGTTTTCTAGGAACAAAACTTAATGATACTGACTGGCATTTTGAGAGTTAATGGAAAAACGTTGGTAATCGTTTTAGTATAAATGATATACTGACTGCATAGGAAGCCTGATTTGGGGGGATGTAAGTAAACAGACAATGAAAGCAAAGTCAATTCGTAAAGTGACCCTAAACTTTTAGTTTTATCCAATAATCATTTCATATTAAGGGGCCTCTTATATAGGGTAAATGTCTGCATGAGAAGGTTATAACATTTGAATGAGTAGAGTACCTAACTGTAAAATCACCTTTTGATGATAATACCTGGCCTTTGCTATTATATTATCTGCACTGATAATGAGCATAATAGAAGGTAATGCTGGAGTCGTTTTTACAGATTACCCTAAACAAGCTATCTGATAGGATAAAATTAAATGCTGATGCTTTTCTGTGCTAACAGGTAAGTAGTGTTATTAAACAAAGAAGAAATATCACAGGTGTGATGCCAGAATCTTGGGAATAAACGATTACTTGAGTTGGATTGTAACAAATTACAACATGATTTATCAGTTTAAGATGCAACAAGCAAACTGTATATTTACGAAAGGATAACTTCAAAGTGTTATACAAGTATGAACTAAAAAATGAAGAAATTCAGTGAATATCAAAAGTGTACACACCCCTGTTAAAATGCCAGGTTTTCGTGATGTAAAAAAAAAGAGACTACAATAAATAATTTCAAAATGTTTCCCACCTTTAATGTGACCTATAACCTGTACAATTCAACTGAAAAACAAACAAATCTGTTAGGGGAAAAATATAAAAAAATAAAAAGTATACAATAAGCTAGTTGCATAAGTGTGCACACCCTTAAACTAATACTTTGTTGAAGCACCTTTTGATTTAATTATATCAGTCTTCTTGGGTAGGACTCTATCAACATGGTACATATTGACTTGACAATATTTGCCCACTCTTCCCTGCAAAAGCCCTCTTCAGGTCACCCCACAGATTTTCTATTGGATTTAGGTCTGGGCTGTGGCTGGGCCATTCCAAAACTTTAATTTCCTTCTGGTGAAGCTATTCTTTTGCTGACTTGGATGTATGCTTGGGGTCATTGTCATGTTGAAAGGTGAAATTCCTCTTCATCTTCAGCTTTCTAGCAGACGCTTGAAGATTTTGGGCCAAAAGTGACTGGTATTTAGAACTGTTCATAATCTCCTCCACCTTGACTAAAACCCCAGTTCCAGCTGAAGAAAAGCAACCCCAAAGCATGATACTGCCACCACCATGCTTCACTGTGGGGTTGGTGTTCTTTTGGTGATGTGAAGTGTTCTTTTTGTGCCAAACATACCTTTTGAAATTGTGGCCAGAAAGTTCAACCTTGGTCTCATCAGACCATAACACATTTTCCCATGTGCTTTTGGGAGACTGATGTATTGTTTTGCAAATTTTAGCCAGGCCTGAATGTTTTTCTTTGTAATAAAAAGCTTCTGTCTTGCAACCCTACCCCATAGGCCAGACATGGAGAATATGGGAGATTGTTGTCACATGTAGTATACAACCATTACTTGCCAGAAATTCCTGCAGCTCCTTCAGTTTTGCTGTAGGTCTCTTGGCAGTCTCCCTGGCCAGTTTTTGTCTTGTCTCCTCATCAATTTTGGAGGGACGTCCAGTTCTTTGCAACATCACTGTTGTCCCATATTTTATCCACTTTTTGATTACAGTCTTCATTGTGTTCCATGGTATATCCAATGCTGTGGACATTTTTTGTACCCTTCTCCTGACTGATACCTTTCAACAATGAGATCACTCTGATGTTTTGTAAGCTCTCTGTGAACCATGTTTTTTGCTGTAGAAGGCAACTGAATAAATGTCAGGAAAATCCTACTAGGACAGCTGAACTTTATTTGGGGTTAGTCAGAGTCACTTTAATTGATGGCAGGTGTGTATCCAAGAAGACTGAATGCTGTAATTAAAGCAAAAGATGCTTCAACAAAGTATTAGTTGAAGGGTGTGCACACTTACGCAACCAGCTTATTGTATGTTTTTTATTTTTTATATGTTTTCCCCTGATTTGTTTGTTTTTCAATTGAGCTGTACAGGTTATAGGTCACATTAAAGGTGGGAAAAGTTTTGAAATGATTTATTCTGGTCTCATTTTTTTATACCACAAAAATCTGACATTTTAACAGGGGGCTGTGTACACTTTTTATATCCACTGTATAAACAGATTCTCAGAAGGATTTTTAATGAACAGTAATGACTAGGCATTCTTAGCAGTGCATAAACCAACTGACACATCCCATGATGTGATGGGGATTTTGGTAACTTTTCTTCTTGGAAAGACATTAGGATATTGAAGAGTAATAGTCAGTTTTAATTTCCCCAATGCTGACTGCAACCTCAGCTCCAGGTTTGGTTTAGGTAAGCTCAACCCATTTGTGAATCTCCTAATAATATGGATGTTCTGCCAGTTTTGTGAAAAATCCAAGCAGAGTTTCAAACATGGTAGATTTCATTCTTACTAATGAACCAGATTTTCAAGAGGAAGTAACATCTTTACCATCAATAAACAGATATTGATTACATGGTTTTGAAGTTTGAATTTAAAACTCTGAGGAGAACCATTTAAGAAAAAAATTATAAGGCATAATAAAAATGCAGACTGCGTTTAGCTTGAGGAAGTTATATCAATAATAGGAAGAAGTAATGAGACATTGGACAGATATATTACTAGGTGACACTAAGGCGATGTAATAATGTGACAATGTGGACAAAGTATGTTAAAAGGTGATATTAACATGATATAATCTAAGAATGTAAGATCAGAAAGGTATAAAGAACTTTTAAATTGATAAGGCTGTAATACCTACTAGAATAAAAATGTATAAAAATATACAAGTAGAAAATGATAATCTACATGAAATTCATCTGCAGATGTAAAAAGAGAGTAAAGGATATCCATATCATTATGATATTAGCACAAAGATAGACACTGATAAAAAGTTATAAAGGAAGGCAGGAGGAATGTTTTTGGCTAATACAAGATACACAGAGGTAAAACTCTTACTTCTATAGGGCTAAAGAAAATAGAAATGATACAGTTGTATCCTTAAAGAAGACTGACGGAATAACAGAAATTGTTCTGCTAACTAAAACTTTTTTACAAAAACTAAATAAGTAAATAAATAAGAACGGCACTTTTTATTCCAAATACAGAACAATGGATATTACCCCAACTGAGGATACAGACTTTCCGATTATCATTAACTTATGAGATGATGTCTTCTACTATTTTGTTTAAGGTCCCAGAAATGATGGCATTACAAATTGTGATGTAAAGTCTTTTCTTTAAATATTCCTAATTTTACTAATTAATTTTATATGTTACTTAGTAAAGGTCATGCACCTACGGCTTGGAAGTATGGGATTATAGTTATTTTCATTAAAAAAAGGAGAAAAAATAGGGATAAGATATTGCGTCAAACCATAAGTGTGTGGTGTGTGTGTGTGTATGTGTATGTATATATATATATATATATATATATATATATCCCCACACACACATACATATGTGGAAAATGTCTAAGTTATACCTGATTACCTGATCAAGTATTACTACAAAATATGGAAAGCTATGACCTTATAAGTTGAAACTGTACTAGTACAAACCAAATATATCCTTAATATAACTGCAAGATGTTTATAGGGGGAATATGAATTTGGAAAGCTAACAAAAATGTTGCCATATCTTTTGATTTTACTGTAGCTCTGCATGATACATTGTTACACTTTGAAAAATAAAGTTAATTCATTGTGAATAACTGTATATTAGATTGGATTCAAAACAGTAGGAAATTCAGCTTGGTTTAAGTATGTGTCTGTAATGGGTGAAGTCAGAACCATGAATAGTGGTGTGCTTCAAAGATCTGTTTAAAGAATGTGTTTTTTTTCCCGTTTATAGTGTGGATATTATCCCACTCCATTGGCATACAGGGTAAAGTCCTGAGTCTGGTCCCACTGACTCAAGTTCAATCAGAGTGACTTGGGTGTCCTACTGGAGTCAGCAGGTGATGAGAGGAGTGATGCAGCATTGTTAGCTCACCTCCCTTAATGGAGGAAAACTTGGAGGTGCATGCCCAGGGCAAATGCTGCCATGAGAGAGTCCCTCTGTAGACCAAAGACCACAAAGGAGTGCTGGCTCCCAGAGGGTAGGATGGTCTTGGTGAATTGCATGATGTGAAAGTGAATAGCAGACCGTCTTCATTGCTGTTCCAAACCCTGGGGCATGGTACTGGTCATATGCCATGGGGTCAGGGAAGAAATAAAGAAAAACGTTGATGCTTCCTAAGTGGTGACGCCTGTCTTACTCATGGTGAAGCAGGTGTGAATGGGACAGTTGGCTAATAGGGGACTAATGGTCAGCATGCAGCAGGGGAGGGAGAGTGACAAATCATTATACTATGGAGATTTCTGTCCATCCAGAAAACAGCATTGATTAAATATACAGATCATATAGGGAAAAAAGATAAGTTATCTGACTGTGGTATTCTTTTAATATCACTCAGTGAGCATTTCTTAGCACCAAACTGGCCAATGTCCTATACCAGTCTTTGGCTCTTTTATAGTACATAAACATTATCCAGTGTACTGTAGATACAAGAAAGGTTTTGAGTGGAACGAATAGTTAATCTTAGTAGGTGGCCACCGTCTCTATAAGAGTAGATGCCGGCACAACTTAGTGTTCATCAGAGAAATAGCTTATCTGCCTTTTTTTTTTTTGAGTCACAAGACTGATTCAGCTGTCTGTTTATGTAGCAGAGGGTTATCATTTTAAATTAAAATTTGTTATTTTGATTTGTCTGGTTAGTGGCAGGAAGATGATGTCAGTTATAATTTTCCCTGTTACACTAGTCACAGTTATGTGCAATACCTTGTGCCTACAGAATTCACTTGACCAAGGAATACCTGATTTATTATAACTATGTTGAGTGGACTGCCCAATCTGGTTTAAACTCTTGGAACAATAAGTGGCTCTGTATAACCTTCAAGGAAATATAATTTCACCAAATGCTTAATGCAAATGCTTTAGAACAATACAAACAAAAACAGTAACAGTGTTCCATAAACAAGTAATCTGACATAAACTGAATATATATGCACATATGCCTAGTGATGCATTTATACAGGCTTTACTATTATGTGCCTTAACAGAAGATGATTAAAATTCCCAACAGATACACTTTATATGAGTTTTACTCTGTCCAGTACACTTAATCAAAATGATGTACATCAGTTGGTGGAAGAGGACAATTGCTTATGTTGTTTCTTTTTAGCTGGCAAAATGTACAAGACAGCTTTGCTTAACTCCTTTACTTATGACAGAGCTAGTGCTAAAATCAGTAATACTGCTTTAATAGTAATTGCTGATTCAAAATTATAGAATTATGAAGTTGTGTTCCTCTTTCAAACTTCTGTCAGATATAAGCCTGGCTCCATTACACAGAGGGATGAAGTTCTAACTTCTCTGAAGATGAATCACATTTGATTAATGGCACATGAAGCTGAAAGAACTGGCTGAGACATGATAGTGAGTCTCTAGTAGCAACTCAGCAGAATGTAGGGGGAGGGAGGTACACCAGCCCAGTACAAACCTAATCCCAATAGGAATCTAGCATGCAGTATGTGGTAAGAGCACTAACCATGCGGTATGGTTGCCAGGGTAATTGGACATGTATGTGTGATGCACACCTGCAAAATTACAGCATAGAAGCAATTACAGAAATCACACTTGCTGTTGAATGGGTGAAGTTGAAAGCTACGGCCTGTTCTCATATATTGAATGACTAAGGGGTGGAAATGGGAGTATGTGCTTTTCACTCTGATTAGAGAACATCTGGGTTGTATGGGTCTGTCTTTGGGACATGAATGAGATGACCCTCACCCCAAAGAGGAATATACTGCTCAGCTGGGTCTCAGGAGGGAGTGAATTTGATCAGCAATGGGGATAAGAACAGTAAAGGATCATAAATAACTTGTAGGAATATGGTTGATAACTTTTATTTCAGAGAGACTTTAAGACTGAATAGGTGAAATGTCATGTGTTTGTTTGTATCTTATATAGTATGAAAATGAAATAATGTATCTAGTATGAGGAAAGCATGGTAGTTATGCTGCATGTGAAAACAAGTGAAGAAGAAATGAAATTTCTGCCCAGTGCTTTCTTGTAACAAATTGGAGACATTTTTGCAAATGCCTTCATTGTGCAGATTAAAATATCTGCAAACAGTATCCTGCTGGAACTTTATGTCTACAATCATGCATATTAATGTGTTCCTTGCAGAAAGTGAGCATGCAATTATAAAATGCTGTAATTTGGGAAATAAAAAGTGCAGATGCATAAATATTTGTATGCATTTATTTAATTCAACCTGTAATTTAGGTATTTATAAGACAAACTCATTTCATGCTTTCAGTACTATTATGTCTTTTTTCTCTTTAAAGTTATTCATACTTTAGGGACACTGGTGCCGTACAACTCCACTGTCAGTTGTGCAAACTTATATCAGCTTTCTTAGAGTGTCGAGTCCAAATAATTCTAAATCAAAATATGTTTGTTATACTATTCAGATATTCGTTGTCAGGGCTGGTAACCCGGTACGTAAAAATCCACTACCAATCATTAGCGGACCAGAGTTCCGCTGTGGCGACCCCTAACCGGGAAAAGCCGAAAGACACAAACATACTATTCAGATATTATAAGCGATATCACTGTGGATTTACACAGAAACCTTGTATTGGTTAGATATAAGTGACAAAACTACTTTGATTTTTGGATCATTTAACATAAAATAGCACTCCTCGATGTTTAATAAATTCATTATGTGTTATATACCTACTGTGTAAAGTGTATCAGTTTTTACCTGCAGCTAGAATTCATTTCATGAGGGAAGGAGTGGTCAGATTCCATATTGCCCACATTTTTAACCTCAGAAGTTGCTACAATTCTGTAACCTCTTTTAAAAACAATGCATCACCTAGCCTTACTATGTAATGTGTTTACAGCTGATAAATGCTGTATCTTTGTGGCAGAGGTTTGAGACTGTACACTTCCCATCATTTTTTTTCTTTTACCTGGCACATTCTGTCTCCCTTTGCTACACACCTTTACAGTAACTAACAGGAAATCTAACCACAGTTTATTTAAGGAAATCTTAAACTCTAGATTTAAATAGTGGTAAACAGTTTGTAAAATGTATAAAGTACCTTAAAAGAGGAAAACCCGACAGCAGCTGAGTCACATTTTACAATATTGACCCAGCACATCCATCTTTTTATGTACTGGCTAAGATATATTAACAAGTGCCTCACCATTTTGACTTCTTCTAAGATGTGTGCAGTCCAGTCTATAAATGGCAATGATTTATAAGATGCCATAATTGATAATTATTACTTCACTGCTACTATAAAATGCTCAGCTTTGTTGAATGTGCATATTTATTTATGTAAGTAAACATGTATGCATCTTTTAGTATATAGATACCTAAAATAGATTTCTATATTTTTCCCCATTAAGTTTTTATGATGCCTTCTGTAATACCATACTATTAAAAACATCTACCTTCTTTAGCCTTTATACACTGATCAATGTATTTTATTTCTTTTTTGTTTTTCAGGTGGAGCGAGAAATAGCTATTCTGAAGTTAATAGAGCATCCTCATGTATTAAAATTGCACGACGTCTACGAAAATAAGAAATATTTGTAGGTATTATTTATACATAAATGTTTCTGTGTATAAGCATTAAACTAAATCATTTAAAATCAGTGACTTACTTAAACAGCAGAATGATTGAAAGAGAAAGTTAGATATTTATTTGCTTTTCTGGCAGAAGCAGAAAAATTGCAAGGTACATGTTTGTCTCCAGTTATTCTTTGTTATACTTATTTAATAAGAATATGCATATCAAGTGCTTTAAAAGAGTATTGCTAATTCAGACAGTAAGCTGCATACTGGATTGTGTTGATTTTTTTGCCTAAATCTCAACATTAAGTCATCCCTAAGTGAATTTTACCTACTTCCCAGCATTATCTTACAGGCAGTTTGTGGAGTATTTATTTTTTCTTTTTATTTAAGACCACAAATGCTTTGTAAAGAAAATGCCTTCAAAATGCTTTATTATATTTCTTTCACTTTATTTCCATCTTTATTTCTTTCTTAGCAATGTGCTGTTTTTAAACAGAGTGCTAATCAAATAAATGTAGTTAAGTCGAGGTAAGGAAGTTACTGTAATTAAAAAAAACAGTAAAGCATGTCCCTTGTAGATGCTAGAAGAGTTTCATTTTCCAGTTTTCCAGATTAGAATATTGAATAATTAGTTGTATGAGTTAGGCCCTTACATTTCCTTCAAATTTTTTAGTATTGTAACTTGGTACATTCTTATCCTGGTCTATATTCAAGTAATTATGCTCTGATTTACAGTTTAATGTTTCTACAGATATATTTGCATCTGCAACAAAATGGCAATCTGCCGACATCGACAGAATTAATCTTACTGACATGTTTTGGCTGTCAGCTTTGTTTTCTACTGGTGTGCCTATTATATGAAGTATATGTACTTTCACTTTCAGTTTACCTGTGAAGGTTTTTTGACAGCCACATTCCATACACATGCCAGTATCTTAACTAATGCTCCTTTAAAGTACTTTTTGGTGTGTCTGGGGGTACAGTCTTACCCACATACTGTAAATGAGAGCATAACGTACAACATTACAATACTGAAGTTTTGAAGGAAATGTAAGTGTCTAACTCATATAACTAAATATTCAATATTTTTAATTAGCAGGTACTAGAAAACTGGAACATGAAACTCTTCTAGCATCTACAAAGGGCACGCATTAACATTTATTTAATTACAGTAAATTCCTTACTTACACTTGACTACATTTACTTCATTTGCCAAAAAAAGGCCAAAAGCTGGAGAAGTGAAAATCTCAAAAATTGCCCTTCTCCTTAAACCTTCATGGGGAGGACAAGCCCCACATGTGGGGGGGAGGCCCCTGACCCCCTCTGACCTTATATACATTAACTCTGAGATCACATATCTCACAGAAAAGGGATATTACAAGAAATAGCATCTCAGACTTAAGATATGCAAGTCCATTCTTTCGGCCATTCAGTCTTTGCGTTTTAGGACTCACTCTAACAGGTTCTGACATTTCAAATGGTTATGATGTATGTGTTTGTCTATCTGTCCATCCATCCTATAATGAGGATGTTTCCTATTCAGAACGGCATTTCTATTTTACAGGCACAGCTTGCTAGCTTTGTCACTTTAATATTTTTTCTTTTGTTTCATGGTGTAGGAAGCTTAAGATGTATATAATTACACAATATTGATAACACCAAATCAGTCAAAACAGTTAAACGTGTGTGTGCATGCAAATGGACATGTATGGAGGCATATGTTTGTACCACAACATAGCTCCAGCTAAGCAGGCAAACCCTCAGTTTTAACTCTGTGGATCTGTTTCTTTGATGAGAGTACAATAGAGTGCCATGTACACTTTGAAGGGCTAACAAGAAAGTTAGGATATCATAGGGTACACAGAAGTTCCAGAGAATTCATATGGAATGTAGACCTCATAGGTGCTAGCCTATATCTCTCTTGCTTTGTATCTCCTAAAATGAGTGCAGAGAGTTATCTGCAACAGTGTAGGGTTGCATTTACCTATAGATTAACAGCATTCACAGATATGCAATAGAGCTATGGTTAAAGAAAAAAGGGAACTGTTAGCAGTAGTTTTATCTGTGAGAAGTTCCATGAATATCTTATGGTAAAGAAATTCAAGTGAAAACAAAGCACAAACCCTTGAAAAGCATATTCATAAAATCCTTGTACAAAATGTCTCTAAAACTGCAAAGGATGCAACTTACTTGACAGAGTGGCCTACAGGTAAGTCAAAGAACTGCATAGAGAATATTGTTCCGATCCTGTTTTTTTTTCCAGTAAAACACACTATACCATTATGACATAAAACAACCTTTATTGAACATTTATTAATTACCGAGTTAATTAATTAATCAAAGAATTTATTGATCATAGTAAACATAGCTTCCACATAATTTAACAATGGCAGCATCACCCATTCACTTCCATCACACCACAAACTAAGCAGCATTACCCCAACTGCTCGCTTATTCTGACTTCACCAGAAGCAGTATGACAGAGCTCACTTCAATACCCAACCAACCACCTTGTAAAATCTAAACATAACACCCATGGGGGAACAGAAGAGGGACATGCCAATGCCTCTTCTCTACCCACCAGCCTGAAACAGGCTGCCCCCCCCCTCAACTACTACAACAATTTCAATAAACTTTCCAAAAACAATGCCAGATGTAAATTGAAGAAATCCAAACCCAACTCATTCATGTGCACTCCATCCTTCCTAAACCACACAGGATCCCTATCATACAGGTTCCTATGATTGATAGTATGAATACCCAAGTTCCTCAAATGCTTCTATAGCCTAAAATTAACAAACTGCCAGGCACGCTCAATACCTATAAAACTGCCCACATTCCTCCAAACCAAATGTGGCACCATTTTGGACCACACAATACTCATGTTGGGAAACCTACTACCTGGACTTGCCAAGTTTCCCAGTACTCTAAACACCAAATACCATTTTGGAATGACCCCCAAATTATTACTTGCTAAATGGACCATCAAAATACATGAAGTCCCAATCCAAAAACATGTCTGTAAACTCATCCGCGAGTTGATGCCACCTGATGCCTTTGATATTGTGCCAAAAAACTCTCAACCCCAGCTCACTTTCATCTGGCCTAACTGAAGCCCTTTTCACCACTCAGTAAACATAGGAATGATCAGTGACCCAAAATGACCACTTTTTACATAAAATTTCATTTCTTAGTGACAATAACTAAATAAAAACTTATCTAATGTAAGATAAAAAGGCACCTGATGACCAACACCCCACACTCTAAATAACCTCCACTGAAATACCTTCTCTCATTCAATCTGATGCCCTTCTAGTACGAAACGAATGAGTATAAAAACTCTCTCCCCAAAGCTTAAACATTGAAAAGCCTTCCTTATCACACACAAAAAGCTGATTGTCCATTATCACCCTTCCTTTCCGCAACCGAAAAACCAAATCCTGTGGATTCCCCCATGTGACAGCTGTAACCTTCTAGCCCATGACACTGAACACATCGACTCATCTCTATCCATCCGCAACACTGTCTGCATGACCCTACCCAACTGGTCTGTTTTCAGTCACTATAACCAGATATCAAGTGCACAGGAAGTGTAACCACATCTTGACACACCAATGACCCCAGCAACTCATTCATCTTGAATGCCCCACTATACCTTCATACTGACAATGTCACCCACAAAGTATAATCCACTGAACCCCTTTCAACAACCACAAGCTGTTCAGTAAAATCTTAAGATCCTGCTTAGTCATTGGCCAATGCCTCTCAGTCCACCTACTAGCAGCCCAACTCCATCCTTTCAACATCTGTACTCTTGCCCATGACTTCATCAAATCATGCAACCCCACTACCTGCTCAAATATGCTAACAGCAGCTAGGTCCACCTTAATTGTCTGAAACACCCTCCCCTTAATCCAAACTTGAGGTAAATACTGCAGTAACAGCTCCACCAACAAAACTACCTCCTCCTCAGGCAACACCAAAACAAATTAATCAAACACAGATAGATAATGCCCTACCATATGCCTTCCTTGCTAATTCTGCCCACGATCCCTGAATCAGCCATCTTGTCACTTCAGTTCAATCTGCCACACTTTCTCTGGCAACAAGATTGGTCCCGAAGGTGCAAAGTGAACCAGTCATGGAAACCTGTAAAACTGAAAGAGAGAAAGGCTGTCAGCAATCACATTCTTAGAACCTGGCAAGCATACACCCGTAAAAGAAAAAATGTCAACAAGCTCTGCAAAACCAGTTTTCTTAAAACTAAAAAAAAACAGTCTGGATTTTGCGGTTTTTGACTGTTACACCTGCACCACTGTGATATTGTTAAAATTAAAAATCACTTTCCTACCACACAATCACTCTTGCCACACCACTGAAGCCACCCAAATAAGCATCAGTTCCAACAGGCAACATTCTTCTTCCACTCATCCTCCCAATTATCTGGCCAAAGAACCACAGACCATTCCCCATTAAAAAAATATTTCCATCCCAATCCCCCCACCCCACCCCTGCAGCGTCTGTAAAAAACTACAATTCCTCCTGATTGACCCAATCCTCCTGCCAAAATGAAAAGACATTAAAATGATCCAAGAAGGGCAACCACAATTCTAAATCAGCTCTGACAAGCTTGCCAACCCTCATTCAATGATGTTTGCTTCTCCCCCTTTTAACAAGAATGCCACTGAACTACAAAATGTATGACTGAAATTAGTTGCCCAGCATGCAAAGTTCAAGAGCCCTAAAAGCTCCATGACATCCCTAATCTGCACCTTGTCTCTGTCCATCACCCACGCAATATTCTCTTTCAAATTCTCTGTCTTGTCAACTGGAAGGCAAAACAACCCCCAGCCCGCATCCACTGGCAATCCCAAAAAGCTCAGTTCCTTGGGGGGAGCTTCCAGCTTCTGCATAGCCAATGGAATACACAACTCTTTGCACATGGCCAGGAATGTCTGCATACCCTCCAGCACCCCTGTAAACCCTTCGCCAACCAACAAAAAATCATCCAAATAATGTAGAGCCTTCTGAGTGCCCACCCTTTGCTGCCAAATGCAGTGAAGTGCAGTAATAAACTTCTCAAATGTGGCACAAGCCACTCAACACCCCATCGGCATGGTCTTATCAAAATAAAATTTATTGCCCACAGCCATTTCTAGCAACAGCCATTCTTCTTCCTGCACTGGCAGCAATCAGAATGCAGATTCAATATCAAACTTTACTAGTCATGGATCTTTAAACCCTCTAATGATTGCCATCACTTCATCCAGTGAAGCATACCTGACCTTTGAATCCTCTTTGAAAATAAAATCATTGCCCAAATTTCTTATTGTAAAGGACAAATGCTGAACCAACTGAAATTCTCCAGGAGCCTTTTTAGAAACCAGCCCCAATGGTGACACTTTAAAACTGACAAAAGGAGAGTATTCGAAAGGACTCAGTAACCTGCCCATGCTCAGGTCCTTCTCCACCAGACCTTTCAATATTTCCTCCATCCCCTACTCAGAACATAAATTCTTACAAATGGTGCCATCTCCACAAACTATCAACTTAACAGAAAACCCCAAGGAGAATCCCCCAATCAACTACACTGACATTTTCGAATCTGGAAAAATGACTCAGCATGTGACTCAATACCTGCATGTTAATGGATAAATGGGAAATCGAGTTTGCCCCCTGGCCTTGAGAGGACATACCTCCTCTCTGTCCTCAAAAATTATCCTGTCCTTGAAAACCCTGTAGACCTTGAGGTGAGAAGGGTAAGGATCTTGTATCAGTCATGAAAGAACCCCCATGGATCAAATTCCCCTGCTGATGGCCACACTGAGACTCTAGATGCACTCCCGTACAATTCAAGCAAGTGTGTGTGAATCTGCATGTCGCCCACATGCAATGTCCCACACTGAATGTTCAGCACACTCCCTCCGGCCACCTTACCCCTTACCTTACCCCACCGAGGGAAATTCCCAAAAGTACCCATCATGGTTGGCCATTCAAAAGTCAGGGTGCCTAACTTTCCATCTCAATGACTGATCTGCTTTCCATTTCCAGAACTGCTGATCATATCACATACAAGCGTTCCCTGCACGTAACCTTTGTGGCTCATGAATCATGAGAAAACTAGCCAAAAGGAGTTAAGCCAGCGAATTATCCTTTTCCAATCAAACCACCATGTAGTACAAAAAACAAGAACCCAATTTGCCCAATTCCTAGCTCTAAGCCTTCCAACCCTCTTCTCTTCCAATGCCGCTAAAGCCTCCAACAGATCCTTGTTATTTGCTGCCTCAGATTTTAAAAAATATTTTACCCATTCTGCATTAATTAATTTAAATATGTCAATATACTCACTTCCTAAATATCCTCTTTAACTGATGCAGGAATATGTGGGATCAAAAAGATCCCACTTCTCTATTGAACAAAGCCTGAGTAGCTAACCAATTCCAAGGCTGCATCCCAAAATCTGAACCCACATCTTGCTGCTGTGACTCTTCCCTATCCAGACTTGACCCCAAACAAGGACCCCACCCTACCACCGCCTCAGTTTCTGAATATGCCCCACCTCCCCAAGGAGATCCCCGCTACCTGCAGCATCACTGATATGATAAACTGGCTCACTTCCTTTGCTCCCAAACCTCCCACCCCCCTTAACCTGTCAACTCTGCACTGCCTCTATGTAATGCTGACAAAATATCATTGCCTGTACTGGTATTGGAACCTGCTCCACAAGCCAGAGCATCCACTGTGGCACTAACAGTTGACTTTTAAACTCGCTTCCCCCATGCCACCAGAATGCTGTCTGATACCTGTGCTCACCTTTTCTTTTTTGATGTACTGGACACATCTACCATTGGAGACTCTCTTGATGGCAGTTCTTGAAACAAGTCCACTGCTTGTGATACAATTGCTGCCCATCCCTGCTTCAAACTGTGAGATCCAGCTGTCAAAAGAAAGAAATGCATTAACCACCATGAAAGAAAGGGAAAATAAATAAATACAGCTGTATTCAACATTATAACGTGCTCAGAGACTATGACCCAAGAGTGCTAATCCCTAACCAATGTACAGTGTATACTATGAATATACTGGAGTCCACTCCTAGCCTCACACCCAGACAGCACAAAGCACAGGCCAGACTTGCATTAGACCCCTTGCCTAACAAAAATTGCGTTCAGTATACTGGCTCTACTACTTGTCCAGTGAATCAGTCAATGCACTCATCTCAAATATTTATGTATTGTTATTCATTTATTTTATTATTTATTATTAACCTAAAATAGCAAACCGTAGCATTCTCAACCAAACTCCCTTAACTATAATGCCAACCAACAACTTACCCAGTCAGGAACAGCTTCCACAGAAACACATGCACTCGTCTTTGTTCCTTGAAAAGTCAGGAGTCCACATCGGGGAAAAGGCACATCCAAATTCAACTGCGAAATAGCAACAGGCATTGAATTCAAAGTTGTCAGGCAACACAAGCATGCCAGTTATGATCTAGTGGAAGCTATATATATGATCATGATGGGAAAAGGATAAAAGTCTCTGAAAATTAAAGATTATTTAAACTTAACTATATCGCCATAATACATTCCAGGTAAAGTGTGGTACAAGTACCACTACACCAACAAACTTGCAAAGATCTCATCAGCTGAGCTGGTGTCTTATGACACCCTGTGGATATGGAAGCTCCTGAATGAAAAGCATTTCTTCACTTCAACGCTATTATTATTATTCTATTTATTTTTATATGCCAGTAATTGCCTGCCTAGAAATAAAAGGAGTCATCTGAAAAGGTAAGAGAACTCATAACATGGTCCGAGCGTCCATAAGTCAAAGCCTGCCATCCTCCCCTCCCCCATGGTGGTTGTCACCACACTGTGCATGCACTGCCAGTAACCGTTACTTGCAGGTGCCTCACAGCCCAAGAAAAATGCTCCTCCTCACCTGAGAACCATCCCAGCAGCAAAGAACAATGATTGACTTCACCGCTGCCACCAATGAACAATAAAAGAAGTGACCACAAACCATACCACGACATTCACATCCACTTAACGATAACTTGTGAATGTCTTTTAACTGATTAAACATCCTAAAGCAGCAAAACATGACTTACGAACCAAAAGAAACACCAGACAAAGCAACTGAGCCATCCATAAAGACCATGGGTTACTGCAACCTGGCCCATCACCACTGAACAAACCAACCAAAATACGCTATAAAAATCCAGCAAGAGCAATCACACCATCTAAAACTCCCTAAACAAACAAAACAAAAATATCCTATACTCATACTCAAACCAATACCTGAAGAACCATTCATCCATAACTTAAACGGCACTTAGTGAACTGAAAGTCAGCGGGGAAAAACAAACCCAAGAAAAAACAAATAAACAGTAATTAACCCACTTCCTCCATGCATACTACTATTAGCCCGAGGCATACCGGTTCACAGACATATCTACTGGTCTTCTTGGACATAATACTTACAGCAGCAGGTTTACACTGAAATCTGATCTCCTCACCCTACAACTCTTAAATAAACCTGAATTAATTAATTGTTACACTTTCCTCACTTCCTGTCTAAGCACCTTTCCCATTAACCTTAACCCTTCCTTGCCTGATTCTCCATCACACCACCTTCCACCATTCACTTTTTAATATAAAACTCCTCTGTCACTGCCTCTTCACTGCCCCCCACCACAAATCCCTGAAGTGCCTCTGGACAAATCAGTTTGATCCAAACTACATTTGTAAGAGAAGTTTGTGGAGGTGTTGGACACACAATTACAAATTCTTGAGGTAATGCCACAGTTACCAATGACAGAAGAAGAAAGAATGCTAGTCTTTTCCCAGTACAGGCTTAGAAATTATTTTTAGTTCAAGAAGTAAGTTTTGTCTCAGGCCTAGTGTTCAACAGTGGCAAGATAGTTCTCAAACAGATGAGGTAGCAAATGTATGAATAAGATACCTGAGTAACATCTGGGACTAATGTTCAGTATATACTTCTCTGAGGTATATACTTCTCTGAGGTACAGGCAAGCACGGGAGGACTATGGCTGACCAAGTTTGCAGATGACTACAAACTGGGGGCCATAATTGACTCTCTGGCTGACAGAGACATCCTCCAGAAGGGTCTTACAGAGACAGATACCTGGTGTCAAAACCATGGCCTCAAGCTGAATGCCAAAAAATGCATAATCAACCCCTTTGGGAAAAACAAAGTGCCCACGAATTACCACATAGGTGGTAATCCACTAAGTATGGAAAATGTCATTAGGGACCTGGGGACCCAGGTAGATAGCAACCTCTCCTTTGATAATCACATTGCCAAAGTGGTTAGAAATTCCTTTTATGTAGCCCACCTAATCACGAAAGGGTTCACCTCTAGATCAAGAGAGGTCATTGTGCCCCTCTACTCATTAGGCTCATAATAGAGTACAATGCCCCATTTGGTATGTACCTTACTCGACACCTGCAACAGCTGGAAAGACCACAGAAGTACCTCACCAAGAGGATCATGGGCCTCAAAGAGAGGCCCTATGCTGCTCGACTAAAGAAACTCCAGCTCTACTCGGTTGCTTACCGCCTGCTCAGAGGTGATCTCTGCTTGACGTATAAGGCCATGTCCAACCCGGAATTAATGGACATGCTCCACCTCAAGAAAGCCAAATCTCTTAGATCCACACGCTCCAGTGAATTAAACCTCAACACAACAATAACAGGTCATGCTGGAAGGATAGATTCCTGTCCCAGGGACTTCCCTCGCTCTGGAATAGAATCTCAGTTTATGTTAGGCAGAGCCTCTCGCTGACTCTCTTCAAGAGGAATCTTGGGAAATCGTAAATTTACCCCTGGGATCACTTCAATGGCCCTGCTAGACAGAGGCCCAGGAAACTAATTTAAAAGGGAGGTGAAAGCCAACACATTCTGGCTAGGCTTATAAATGCCCTTGGGCAGATAGCCTAGTACCTACCTATGAACCTATGAAAAGGGAGAAGAAGAGATGTAATGTTTTGGCCCAGAATATCATCTTTGTTAGAGCAAATAGTGCCTCATATAATGCATACCTCAGCAATAATCCCAAATAAGAGAGGCTAGCCCATCCAGTTGGAGATTATCTGCGGAGCAGAGTAGAAAAATAAACATCTAACACAAAGTTCCATGAAATAGTCAAGTTGACAAACACAAAAGTCAAGTGTAATTATTGTATTAAAGGCTATATTATATATACAGGATATCTCTTACATCATATTATCTAACAATGGTCTGCAGTACACATCAGAAATTCATAGTATTTGCAACACTTAATTTTTCATATGCACAATAACTGAAATCACATGGAATATAAGAGAGAATGTAACTTAACAGTATGCTTATTAGATTTCCTAATACACAAGGTAATTCTTAAACTATTATCATTCAACCTTTGAATACACAAAAAATAAGTAAATAAATAAAAAAAAATACTCCTATTCAGCAGAAAATGATATTCCATGGCCACATGAGTTTAAGTATACGAAGATGTCCTTTAAATGTTTGCTGCAACCCTTCCATATCATCCAGCATTTAGCTATGCCGAATCTATGCACCCATTTTATGCATATATAATAAATGTGAATGTTCTAAAAAAAAAATGAAATTATAGTATCTCATGTATCTAAATAAATTTTTAGATAGTATGTGCATACAAATATTGACAATAAATATATTCAGTGCTGCATTGTATATAGCGGAAGCATTTTATTGAAAATGAGTCTCAACTCCAGCCCACCCAGGAGTGGAATATTGCAATACAAATAGAAGGTGTAAAGTTGGCATCAGGAGAAAGTCCAAAAATTCTGGTAATTGGAGTCTATATTGGATGATCGAACTTTCAAAAGTTCGAATGTCATACGGTCAACACGGTATAATCGAACTTTTGAAAGTTTGAACATTTTAACGGAGATCTCTGTACAGTACGGAATGGGAAGATTTCCCTTTTCTGCATTGTAGTGCGATCTCGGAGTTGGTATATTTAAAGAGTGGGGGGGGGGTGCAGGGGGCCTTGCCCCCTGCTTAAAACATTCAGGTAGGTTATTTGTGTAGTTCATTTTTTTATTAAATGTTTGAACTTTTAAAAGTTCAATCATCTAATATAGACCCAGTAATTGTTCTGTTAAAGAAACATTTGCATTAACTGTATTTTGGTTTTGAGAGGATTACACTACTGGTAGTGAATCTTTTTTAAAATAAAAATAGACTTGCTGAGGAGATTTAGGATGAGTTGTTTCAGCATCATTTCTGATATAAAACCTTTTTCAGTGATCCCATAAAAGCATTCTTTTATTTTGAAAATTTAACAGTGAATTCATGCAACCTAGATGCAGTGTTTCTCTCTGTCAGTATTAATGTTTTCCTGTAATAAATCAGCTAGTCCAGTTTCACCCCAAGCTCTTCTCCTATCAGTTAAAGTTATAATAATCATATTATCTCCTGCCAAGGTGCTGAAAGCAACCCTATGTACTAGTGAAAAGCAGATCCCTAGCAAGCTGAACAATTAATATTAGTATTCATAAATATCTCACTGATGTTCATCTTCTAACACAGATGTTACTGCTACTGTACATTGAGATGGACAGAACTGAGGATTATATAGCCATTGTATCTGAAATTCTGAATGCTGTCAATGTTCAACATCTGTGAATCAAAATCTAAGTCAAATATATCATTTTGTTCTCAAAACAGTCCTAGGTTAAATCACTTCTTTCACCAAAAAGATAGCATTCAGGTTAGAGCAATGCAATGCTTTGGAGGAAAGATCGCAACTCCAGGGTACCAAGTGCATTACTGACTTCTGGTCACTGTCTGTTTGGAATTCACATGTTATTTCCATGTCTGCATTGATTTTCTTTGGTCTTTCTGTTTTATCCCATTTTCAAATAATATGTTGGTAGATTAATTGTGCTAAATTTTCCATATACATAATGTTTACCTTGCCCTTATTGACCATTATGTATGGGCCAAAAAAGGGCTGAGTTTGTGGACCAGCCCAGTTACCTGATTAGCAAATGATGCAATGATGCAGAAGTAAATAAATAAATACACACACACACACAGACATATATACATATACATATATATATATATATATATATATATATATATATATATAGATATACACATACATAATACATTTATCCATACACACACAAAAGGTACAACATTTAAACCCTTATTCTTCAAGGTTGAAAGTACTCAGATGTTTACGTTCTTATGAATTTTTTTCTTCACCCCACTGCTGACCATATCAGCTGTCACCAGCTCTTCTCCACATTCACCAGGTCTACTGGACCCATCTTAGCACCCCCCCCCCCCCGTGCACGATCTGACCCATGACCAGGGCCTTGGAGGAGGTTGAGAATGCTGATGCTGTATCATACCAGGGAGAGTCGCCTAATTCTCGTCCCTTCAGACTATTGGCTCAACAATTACTGCCCATGGAAGTACATGCATCTTTCCATGTATGCACATCTTGCTGACAAAGCATCTTATTCATTATGCAGCATAGAGCTGGCCAGGTTCATGCACTGCTGTTTGCAGAGAGCCTAGGCAGCCTTCATCTGTCCAGAATGGAGAAACCAGTATCAGCCACTCACTTCCATCTCCCCTTGCAACCCATCC
This sequence comes from Protopterus annectens, assembly GCF_019279795.1. NCBI lineage: Eukaryota > Metazoa > Chordata > Ceratodontiformes > Protopteridae > Protopterus > Protopterus annectens. Next base: position 548,783,116 of record NC_056751.1, read on the forward strand.
ACTGCCATGCTGCTAACCAAAAATGGGTCATCTGGGGCAGAGATGATTCTGAATTATTTTTGGTATTATTCTTCTTAATTGAATTTGCAGCTGTTCATTTGTGTTTCTGGCCCCCTTGCAATCCATCTGGGGTAATAGTCATACTGGGATCTAATCTTTAAGGGCATAGCAATACAACACATTGTCAGTGTTTTATGTTCCACAACAAGCTATGCATTAACTGAGGACAAGTATGTGAAACAACACGTCAGGATTCATTTGTAGTTTTGTATACCTGGTTAATACCAGTTGAATTTAGTTCTGTGCAGCTTGAGATCGTGGTTCACCAAGTATGCTACCTCATTTAGATTTTGCATGTATGAATACAAATGTAGCTAAACCCAGGTGAAAATACACAAAAGGGGTGATAAGTTGTACTAGTGACATCCAGGTGTAACCCCAGATGCTGGAATCAAATTACATTACGTTGAAAATGATCTGTGTAAACTGTATCCAAACAAACACAGGGAGGAGATGGAATTAATAACAAGGACCTGAGAAAACTTCAGCAAGAACTTAAGCTTCCGTTATGTCTATTATTCACTAGGTCATATAAATAGGGGGAGATTCCTCAAGATTGGAGACATGCACTTATTAAACCTGTCTTTGAGGGAAAGGGGAGTAGGACAAACCCAGAGTCATATAGCCCCTTAAGTCTACTTTCATTTTGTGGAAAAATAATGGAAAAGGTTATATTGGATATGTTATTGTCAGAATTGGATAGGTTGGAACCTGAAACCATATATCAGCATTTATATGTTGAAAATAGATCTCTTACCACCTGTAACATGATGTTCTATAACAATATAATAACAGCTATGAATGAACAATTGTGCTGTAATGTAATTTATATAGATTTAACTTCATTATTTGACAGGGTCAAACACAAAACACTGATCAGTAAATTAGTACAACTAGGTATTGATAAGATAGATAGCTGCATGGCTTACAAATAGGACATGGCAAGTATCATACAGCGACTGGACAGGTGAAATCCTTGGTTACAGTCAGGGTATCCCACAGGGTTCTGTTCTAGGCCCTTATGTGTTTAGCTTGTGTCTTTCAGACCTAACTTTTTCATCTGAGGTGTTCTACAGTCTATATGCAGACAACCTGAAATTAGGTAAACTGATTACATGTGTTACAAATAAGGCATGTCTGCAAAATAACTTGACTAAATTAAACATTTGGGCACAGGAGAAAAGCAGACTTCACTCTTCTTAAGACTGAGATGGTATCCTTTAAGCCCACTGTGCCAGTGGATACCACATCCCGCAATGCCGAATCCTTCACAAATGCTTTTTATGGACATCTCCAAGAATGCATGGATCATGCAATCCCAAACAAATCCAAGTCCCTCTCCACCAAAGGTAAGCGTCCTGTCTGGTGGACCTCAGCCATAAACAAATTGTATAACAAAGAAGGAAGCTACTGCGTCAGAGCAAAATCCCATGAAGGGAAGACATCTCTGATCAACATTAGCAGAAAACTACGTTCTCTCATAAAAACATCCAAGGCCAACTTTGAGAGAAAAATCGCTAAGGGCACTAAAGATAACCACAAAGCCTTCTTCAGCTATGTTAGAAACCTGGGTGGAAACCCTCAGATATGCTCAGAGTTGGTTCACAACAACATAAAATACACTGAACCCACAGATATTGCCAACATTCTGGCTGACAGGTTCAGTGCAAATTTCTCCCCTCCTTCACCCCCAAAAGAAGAAATACTTATCCCAGCTGAATCTAATCTCCTTGTCATCTCAGATGTCCAAGTGAGAACCGCCCTAAACAAAGCAAAAAACACAGCATCAATGGGACCTGACGGTATCCTGGGTTGTGTGTTGCGTGAACTCCAAGAGGAGCTAAACCCACACATAAAAATGCTATTTAACCTTGGCTTTACTTCGGGATATGTACCTGGACACTGGCGTACAGCAACAGTGGTCCCACTCCACAAGAGGGGTGCCTCTACAGACCCTGGAAACTACCGCCCCATAAGCTTAACCAGCCTGGTCTGCAAAGCTATGGAAAGAATCATTATGGAACTCATAAACAGAGACATAGGGGACCTACAGACACTTGACCCCACCCAGTTTGGCTTTGTAAAGGGCAGATCCTGCCTTTTAAACCTGATTGACTTTTTCAAAACAGTCACTAGAGCCATTGATGAGGGCAAAGCAGTCCATACAGCATACCTGGACTTGGCTAAGGCCTTCGACACAATACCCCACTCAGGCATCATAGATAAGCTCAACAGCTTAAAAGTAAACCCTTATGTCACTAGATGGGTTGCAAACTGGCTAAAGGACAGAACCCATAAAGTTAAAATCGCTGGAGCAATGTCAGACTCAAAGCCAGTCACAAGTGGTGTCCCACAGGGATCTTTCCTGGGACCCCTCTTGTTCGGCATTTATTTCTCAGATGTTAAAGCAAACATGGGAGGGCTGTGGCTGACAAAGTTCGCAGATGACTGCAAACTAGGCGCCATAGTCGATACACCAGCAGACACACACATCCTACAAAAAGGCCTCACAGAAACGGACAACTGGTGCCGGAGTCACGGCCTTAAACTAAATGCCAAAAAATGTATATTCATCCCCTTTGGGAAAAACAAAGTACCCACAAATTATCACATAGACAGCAACCCACTGAGTACAGAAAAAGTAATCAGAGACCTAGGGACCCAAGTCGACAGCGACCTCTCATTTGACACCCACGTTGCCAAAGTGGTTAGAAAAACATTCTACCTTGCACACCTCATCATGAAGGTATTCACATCCAGATCCAAGGATGTAATTGTACCCCTATATTCCTCCCTCATCAGACCCATGATTGAGTACAATGCCCCATTTGGTATGTACCTCACCCGGCATTTACAACAGCTGGAGAGACCACAAAAGTACCTCACCAAGAGGATCAAGGGTCTCCAACATATGTCTTATTCTGCCAGACTAAAGAAACTTCAGCTCTATTCAGTAGCATACCGCCTGCTCAGAGGTGATCTCTGCCTGACGTACAAGGCCATGTCCAATCAGGATCTGATGGACATGCTCCACCTCAAAAAATCCAAATCCATCAGGACCACGAGAGCTAAAGACTTAAACCTCTGCACAAGTATGAATAGGACATGCTGGAGGGATAGATTCATAACCCAGAGGCTTCCCATGCTTTTGAACAGGATCCCAGTTCGTGTTAGGCAGAGCCCCTCACTGACTCTATTCAAGAGAAATCTTGATGAGTGGATGGGAGATCGTAAGTTTACCCCAGGGGTCACATCTGTGTCACTGCTAGACAGGGGCACAGTAAACTAATTCTATTATACAAGGGGATCTTCATTGTGTCACTACTAGACGGAGGCACAGTATTCTAAATTTATTCTGTACATTTTTGTACCATTTCATGGGGTGGCAAAAGCCACATCACTATGGCTAGGCTTACAAATGCCCCAGGGCAGATAGCATAGTACTATACTATGAAACTATGAAATATGCTGATAAATACATCAAAAACTAAGCATATGAGATTTGGGAGACATAAATTGAAAGGTGAATATTTAAATATTTAATACAGCACACATTGATTGAAACTGTAGACTCATTTAAGGACCTGGGTGTATGGGTAGATCCAGCTATGAATTTTTCTAATCATATCAACCAGTTGCTTAATAATAGTTCTAGAAGTATAAGTTGTATAGAAAGATTTATAAAGTCTAGGAAATCAAAAATGATGAAGTCATTGTTAGTTACATTAGACCCAAACTTGAGTATGGAATAACAATATAGAAACCCTATAAGAAAATAAGCTTGAGTAAATTGGAAAGAGTACAGCAGAAATATACCAAGGTCATCCATGGATGTGAAAACTTAAGTTATTATGAAAGACTAAAATATCTGAACTTGCACAGTGTCTCTCATAGATATCTAAGAGGACATCTTATTCAGGTATATAGGGCATTTAGAGACAACTACCTCTGGGAATGTTTGGGGTTATCAAAAAGTACTAGAGAATCGTCAGACAACCTAAACAGAAGATTCTATAGGAATGAGAAGTGTACTAATTGATTCTTTGACAGAATAGCTGATGCATGGAACAGTCTATCAAATTACATTAAAGAATACCAGTTTAGATATTTATGAATAGTAAGAACTTGACTTAGACTGAGAGAAACAGTAATCAGCTGTGAGCGGCTAAAATTCACTGGGTACAAACTGTGTATTATTGTCTGTTACCAGCTGTATTGGTACAGAGTACCCCTAGAACATAGTTTTTAATCTAGCTATTATTTATTAGCTTATTCTAGTTCATACATAAATTATTTTAACATCATGTGACTACTAGTCACCAACAAGAAAATAGTTTTGCACTTCAACTCAGATCTCAAAAACGTAAAACCAGGTACAGGACAGAGCTTTAAGTACAAACCTCTATAAAAACAAATCCTTTAATGAGATATCAGCGCTTTCATTTTACAGATCCTTAAAATTTCACCAGATATGTTAAATAATAAGATACCTCAGTTTAAATACTTAAAAAAGTCATATGACATACAAGTCCTAAAATAATCATGTGATTCATACTTAAAGCTGTATGTCACCTCACTCAAACACCTACAAAAAATGCTAATGTCCATTTTGTGTATATTAAACAGCAACAACAGAAAACGTGAATAATAAACCAGAAACAGTTCTAATTCCTCAAACAACCGTTGCAAAGGTATAAAATATGTAAAAAAATAAATGAGTACTTTTCCAAGTCCATATATTTTTTCTTTCACAAGGATGAAAAATAAGAACAGATTTTAATATTATACTAGCATAGACTTTTCAACTTGGAAATATTAATAATTATTTATGTGTGTGGAGAGAATTTAGTAATCAACTGTCTATTACTTGCATTTATTCTTATGCTTTTCTATATTTAACTGTATTACATGGAAGCATTCTTGTAAATATTGTATATAGAGTGTGGTTATTAGTGATATTAGTTAATGCTTGAGTTGTGAATATATGTTATTTTTGTTCTTATTTGTGTTTGAACATAATATAACAATAAAGATTTATTATGGAAAAAAAAATGAAAATAATCATGACCATTAATATTTCTACTTTCCAACAATCTTAATTTCAGGATAGAGGCTATACTAACAACATCATTAAGACCCAGGTACCTATAGCACTCCAACCTCATCTCCAAATGAATTCCTGTTTTTCCAGATGAGTGGACCAGGGAACCCCCGTGGATTTTTGTCCACCTTTTCCAATACACTAAATTTGAAACTATGTTCTTGATACTGTTCTAAATGTCTATATAGGGCATATATAGCATACATATGCTCATAGATTCGATTATGAAGCTTCCGTTTGGTTTTACCTATATAAAAGGCCTCATAAAATCGACAGCAGGCTCCATAAATCACCCCTATAGTTTCACAATTATATTTCCCTGCCAAGAAAAGATCTCTATTCCTTATATTAATTCCGTCACACTCCAATATATATTTACGTATATTGCACCTGCCACATTTTGACATTCTCGGGTGTAAAGTGATATTTCCTCTTTTTCTTTCTAACAAGTTTAGACCTCTCCTATGTATTAAAATAGGCCTTTCACCCAAAATCTGTAACACTTTTCTATTTTCCCTAAAAAATTCCAATTTGTATGTAAAATCCGGCTGATTTTCAGCCTGTCCATACTGAACGAAGTCTCTCAGACTAAGTCAAGTTCTTACTATTCATAAATATCTAAACTGGTATTGTCTAATGTAATTTGATAGGACAGATTATTATCACAGGGATAAAAAAACAAAGGGGGATATTCCAGGGTGACTCCCTGTCACCATTGCTATTTTGCCTTGCCATTAATCCATTAAGCTGTTTACTTAACAGCTTAGGTCATGGCTATAATTTGGCTTCTAGAAAACAACAAAGTATAATACCCTCTCATCTTCTCTTTGTCGATGATTTAAAATTGTATAGCTCATCAGATGAGGAATTGAAAAGCACAGCTACAGGTTGTCAAAACTTTCAGATGATATTGGAATGTCATTTGGTCTTGATAAATGTGCAAAAGCAACCTTTAAAAAAGGAAAATTGCAGCACCAGGAAAACATTAGTTTGGGGCAAGAATGTGATATAAAAGAACTTGAGCAAGAGGGGGTGTATAAATACTTGGGAACTGATGAAGGATCAGCAATAAAACATGAACAAATGTGAATAAAGCTTAGTAAAGAGTACTTTAGAAGACTTAAATTAATCATGAAAACAACATTGACACCTAGGAACAAGATCCAAGCTATAAATCAGTGTTCTCTTCCTGTCCTAGCTTATAGTTTTGGAGTGATTGACTGACCCGAAAAAGTGTTGGATAGATTGGATATTAAAACAAGAAGGATGCTTCATGCTCACCAAATGATTTATAAAAATCAGTGTATACCAAGACTGTATATTCCCCATTCTGAAGAAGGGATGGGCCTCCTTGAAATTGATTACATGTATAGATCTGCAATCGTGGGACCCCACACATATCTACTGACCTCACAAGATCCAAATGTGGTGAAAGTTTTGAAACATGAGAATAAATCTAAGATGACATCTCTGCTTAATTTAGCAGAAGCATATCGACATCAAGCAGGAATGGAAATCAAACCAGAAGTGGATAAAAATCAGGCAGCAACTGAATGTGCTAAAAACAAAATAAAGAATATAAGGTGAAGGACCAGATGAGAAGGCAAGAAATGTGGAAAAAAAACATAAATATAGTTGCAAGTATAGAAAACTTCTGGAAGAGCCCCATGTTGATCAAGAATGAACGCAGGAACGGTTAAGGAGAGGTGAATTTACATCAAGAAATAAAAGGTTAATATTGGCAGCCCAAGATAGTGGGCTACGTACATGCTGGTTTACTTAGTCCATTGAACATGTGGGAGAAACAGACATATGTAGGTTTTGTGGAACCGAATTGGCAACAGTCACACACGTTATTGCTGGTTTTGACTCTCTAATGACAGAGCGACTGTATACTGAAAGGCATAATAATGTGGTGAGATTGTGCAAACATTATGGTATCAAAGTGGCTGAAAAACTCTGGAAACATGAGCCACAGAGAATCATAGAAAATGAGGAAGTTTACATCACATGGGATCACCCAATACCAACAGTCCAAAAGACAGATGCTAGAAAACCAGATATAGTGGTCCAAGAAAAGAAGACAAAAGTAGCATTGATCATTGAAATCGCCACACCTAGTGACTACAGTGTCTTGCGTACAGAGAGAGACACAAAGTCATAAAATACCTCGATCTGCAGGCAGAAACAAGAGCCATGTGGAAGAAAGATATCCAGACAATTCCAATAGTAGTAGGAGCAACTGGTCTTATAAAAAATAATTTACAATTGTATTTAGATATGTTACCATATGTTATGAACTGGAATTTTCACTTGCCAGGCATCTTTTGAGTCTGCCACTTTAATAACTAAACCACAAAAATGCTTTCTAGACATTATTTTTAATTTCATTATCATTTGCAATATTAACTTCTTCAACGTGCTTGGTTTTACAAATGACAGCAAAACAGCCTAGTCCCTTACACCTGTTAACCTTCTGCCACATGCAGTACACTGCTCTGACTGATTATAGTAACAAATCAGTTGGCATGCATTTGGTTTACACTCACTCTGCTTCAGAAACATTATGCATGAGCGGAATCATTTAGTTTATGTTTTACTTCACTTATCACTGCCCATTTTCAGTTAGCATTTTGCCTACTACCAGTTTAGTCAATCTAGCTGTTTGCATCATCTTTTTTGAAGTTAGATTAACTTCAAGCTCTACCTTTTGATGACACTTCCACATCAGCCAGCCCACTCACAATTTGCAGTTCTTTTTCCTCAGTTACTCATTTTTAGTGCCACTAAAACCACAATTTTCCACTAGTTCGTACAGTCTTTTTGCAAATGCTTCCATGCACATGCCCTTTGATTGTACACATCTGTGAAAACAGGTAACCATTTGAAATGTCAGGACCCGCTAGACTGAGTCCCAAAATGCAAAGACTGAATGGTCAAGAGTTGGGACTTGTATACATTGTCTGACATGCCATTTCTTGAAATATTCTCTTTTTTCTCCGGTATGGCTATCTTGGAGTTGGTATATCTATGTTTTGGGGGCATGGGGGCTTGCAAAAGAAGCTTTGAGGAGAAGATTGATTTTTGAAAATTGCTTTTCTCCTGTGTTTGTGTTTTCAGTCTTTTTTTCCTGGCTTTTCAGGAATCTGCATTTCAAGTACCAACTTTTCAATTGCGAGCTGTGAAAACATGTTCTCTCAAATATTATATTTCTTTTTGGTTACAAAATGTTTACTCATTTTGCCAATCACTGACCCATATTAACACTCTGGCCCTCTGTAAATGTAAAGAAGTTGTATGTGGCCTCAAGTTTGCGACAAGCATACAAATGTATGCTTACCTAGATTTCTTCTGATTCTTTGTCTAATTTCATTACCTTACAAAACTGTATGACTTTCTGATCCTAGACAGGCCATTAAAATGGACTTGTCATGGCAGAAGTAATTCAATAAACAGTTTGGATTCAGTAAAATGAGGACTTTGTGGCTTAATGTAGCCATTTTCATTAATGGAGACCATCTCTGAGCATTTTTGAATCACTTGGCATAATATAATACACTTTCATAAAAGACTTTTTTTTAGTTTTTGCTCATTAAGAAATCTCAGTTCTGGCACCATATGAGGTGGTACTATGAAATATATGTTGCTTCTAATGAAAATCATCTCAAATGTTAAGATTCAGCATAGGTTACTTTATTACAAGCAACATAGCAGCATAGCATAAACAATGTTAAAACTTCAGCATCTCACACTTCCCCTACATTGTGGTACAGACTTGATCTTAAAGGGTAATGCCATGCATTTATTTTAAAAGGGCAGTGTCAGTATATACATTTATAGAATATACACATGCTATCTAGCAGCTTTAATTAACCCTTCACTATAACTAGGCTCAAAATCCAAAGATAATACATATGTATTTTTGTCTCTTCTGGTGGAATATGTGTGTGCAATAATTCTAACATCTGCACACCTCCTAGAACATTAGGGATTATAACAAGTGTAACACTGCATTGCTGCTTAAAATGCTAGGGACCCACATCTCCAAAATGGAAAGGAGATGTCACTGGGTCACAAACTTACCACTATAACGTGATTTCTGTAGGAGTAAACCTTGATACACGGTATCATACATCCAATTGTATTTTAGCAGACTGCATTAAGGAAACTTAGTAGAGGTTCAAGAGGCAAACTAGAAAGTTCTGTGAAACAGTCCTCCAAAATGAAGGAATAAATGACCAGAAAAAAAATGAAAGGGTATGTTCTAAAATTTGTGCATACATTAAGCTTTTAATTGATATATTTAGCCTGAATGATATACACAACTTAATTATTTTCCACTGCAGAATCTTCCAGCCCTTGCTAATCATTCATTGTCATTGTAAACAGTATTATAAGAAAGTCAGGTTAATATTTTCCCATATCATGCCTTTTGCTGAATGCTTTTATACAGGAAAAATGTGCTTCTACACCATTGTGACTATGGGATCTAGAGGATTATATGATACTTTGGGGGTTTTGGGATTATTAGTTTGCAGACAAACACATTTAAAAGCCTCAACGATAGCATGTCCTGACAGGCCAGCAGAATAATTTTATTCCATAGCAAAAATTATTTTCTAAAGATGAAACTGGATTTGGTTCATGTACTGTAGCATTTGTTTTTAATTGACATCATCAATAATTCAAGATGCAGCAGTTACCTTGGTTGTTTAAAATATCTTTTATATGTTTTCATTGTCAGATACTAATTATAGTGGGTGTGTGAAACATTTCAACTCTAAATGTTAATTTCACCAATCATATTTAGAGCTCTCCAGAACAACTTTTAATTTTGAAAGAATCTTGCTTGAATAATTTTGTAATGAATATTGAATCACAGTGCCTGAAAATGTATTTAGCCATTGGAGATGATGGATATTTGTGTTTAATTTTTTTAGTATGGTCATGTTTTTGGTCATATTGGCATGTAGCCTTTTAAGTAGGAAACATTAACTACTAAATGTATCCTTAGAACCACTGAGTGCGGAAGTGTTTTCTGTCAAAAAGAGTATAAAAGCTTAAACATGCATATGGCCTAATAAGAGAGAGTAGGACTGTTAATCTAGTAAAGTAACAGGATAGTGCAGGCAGCTTTAAACAGTAATTTTCCTTGTGTACAGGCTTTTATGAAATCAGCAAAGCTAAAAACAGAAGTTCAATATTAGTTTAGATTGCATCATGTATGTCTTACAATATGTAACAAACTGGTAATTCCACTGGAACCAGAATTGGTAATCTGTTGTATATTTGATGTACTCATTTGTTGAGACAAGTAGCAGTTCATTTATGTAGTAACCTGTGAAGAGCAGAAAAAGCTGCATTGTTAAAAAAAGCAGACCATATATATATATATATATATATATCTTTCATTATGGCCGGCCTTTTAGAAAATAGTTTAACCCTTGAGGGGAATTGCATTAGGCATTGTTGTATAGCAGTACCCCCCCCCCCCAGTGGGTCTGCAGAGAAGTGGGCATGTCTTGTGGAACTGACATGCCAAATGGCAGTGCTATCATATGCAAATGATGCTTGATTGATTGCCATGCTGATTATACATTAATAGTTTTGAATGGAGATCGGGGAACAGCACACAATGGAGAATTTATGCTTTTCCTCAATGAAGTGCAATCTCAGAGTTGGTATATTTAATGTTCAGGAGATGGAGGGGTTGCCCCCCCTGCATAAACATTCAAAAAAATCACTTGGAGTTATAGTAGTGCTTCTTTAGCATTAGGTAATTGTAGTGCCCACTCGAGCTAACATTAACATGACTATCCATTTGTTATTTGAACATGTCACTGGGTGTTGGGTAGTGGGTGGTATTTAGGCAAGACTTGCTACTGTACAACTGGGGAGGTACTGTTCTACAACATTGCCCTACATTTATTTAGTGGCACTGTAGGCTTCATGCTCCTGAAAGTCTTGCACTTGGAAACACTACCATTTGTATAAGTATTAGTTTTACTAAGAGTGATTGGGTATTCTGGTAAGAGCCTTAAAGTAGCTGGCTGGTGGCAGTGAATCCACGTTATAGTATGGGCAGAGGAGGCATAGCTGGTAAATCTGCGCCAGCCTTTCCCAAGTGTGTGTGTGTGTGTGTGTGTTTGTGTGCGTGTGCGTGTGCGTGTGCGTGTGTGTGTGTGTGTGTGTGTGTGTGTGTGTGTGTGTGTGCGTGTGTGTGTGTCTGTGAAAATTAAATCTCAAAGATTGTGTGTGTCAGCTACTTGGAGCAGGGACACAGAGCACTGGTTTCTGCTTAGTGAAAGGTGAAGTCTCATTTAGGGCTTGGAGGAGGAAGTCCATCCCCAGGACTGGGTATGCTCCCTGTATGCTCTTAAGGGAAATTGTGCTTGGTGCAGAGAGCTGCACCTGAAATTACTGTTGCATCCATTTTTCTTCCAAGTGAACGTCCATCACTGGTGTTGGTGATGAGGATTCAGGCTCCTTGATTACTGACCAAGAAGAGGGATGTCACAGTGACATTAAGAGAGTCTGGCACCTTGATGTTAAATGAATTGCTTAATTAAGCTAATGGTTATGATCAGTCTGGAGCTAACTTTCAAGCCCTAATTGGAATGTGGAATACTTGCCACATGTTCAAATTTCTTCTTCATTTTGAGAATACGTCTGTCCATTGCTTGTTAACATTTTACAGCAGTAGACTGTAGGACAAAAAACTTGTTCATCATGTTGAAACAACAATGCATCCAGGCCAAAGCTACTATCATCTGCACTCATGGTTGTCTCTCTCTTGGCATCATAGTATGTTAGCACTGAAGATGTTTTTAAGGAGTTCATTGAGTTTAATGTATGCTTGGACTTCAGTATCTTCCCAAGACTGGAAACATTTTCATTAGCAAGTTTGTTAAAGGACAGAGGATTGTAGAAAAGTCAGGTACAAATTTCCAAAAACAGATCATGCCTCAAGATTGTCTCTTTTCAGTTAAATATGACATAACTTGCTTGTAATTGCTCAGACCTGGCTTGCTTCCAGTATAATACCACTAACTGATACATGGTGCCCAAAATACTGTAGCTATGTTTTACTAAAATAGCATTTGTCTTGATTAAGTTTAAGACTCTTCTCTGATTGTTTGCAGTACTGCCTTTTAATCTCAAAATATGCATTTGTTTGTCTTGACCAAATACCAGGATGTTATCCATAACAACAACAGCATCTAGACCTTTGCATAAGTCACTCATTTTACTTTACTTCAGTTGCTAAAGAAGTACAAAATGACAGCCTTTTGATATAGAAATTTCCCAGAGTGGTAATGAAAGGTGCCGGCTCTTGTCTTCCTTTGTCTAATGAATTTGCCATAAGAAATATAAGCATCTAGCATACAAAACACTTTTTTTCATTTATTAGCTTAGGTGCTATATCTCCTAATGTAGGTAACATAAATCTTTTTCATACAACAGCATCATTAAGCTTTTTCAGATCAACCTAGATTCTCACTCAACCTCTCTCTTAAAATACTTGGACTAGGAGAGAACACCACTAGCTCAGTAACGCTTTTTGTAATGCCAGGGTTTTGCATCCATTAGAGTTCTGCTCTTTGGAGAGCAGAGGAAATAGCACCCTTTCTGTGTAGCTAAAGTCTAATAGTATTTGTTTTTAGCTTGACTTTCACTGTTCAGAGTTGAGCAGGCCAATTTCACCAACACATCTCCACTCACTTCATTTGCATGTCTCAGCTCTGCTAAGTAGACTATTTGTGTGTGGGCCATCCAATGCAGTTGAGCTTCCCTGCAGGGCTACAGATCTCACTATTTGCCCCATGTGGTTACTGCAGACTCATTATGAAATGCCTGTACATAACATATGAAATCCGATTAACAGTAGCCCCTTTATCTATCCTGAAATTCATAAATGGTCCATGAACTGGAATTTTCACTTGCCAGGCATCTTTTGAGTCTGCCACTTTAATAACTAAACCACAAAAATGCTTTCTAGACATTATTTTTAATTTCATTATCATTTGCAATATTAACTTCTTCAACGTGCTTGGTTTTACAAATGACAGCAAAACAGCCTAGTCCCTTACACCTGTTACACCTTCTGCCACATGCAGTACACTGCTCTGACTGATTATAGTAACAAATCAGTTGGCATGCATTTGGTTTACACTCACTCTGCTTCAGAAACATTATGCCTCGAACGGAATCATTTAGTTTATGTTTTACTTCACTTATCACTGCCCATTTTCAGTTAGCATTTTGCCTACTACCAGTTTAGTCAATCTAGCTGTTTGCATCATCTTTTTTGAAGTTAGATTAACTTCAAGCTCTACCTTTTGATGACACTTCCACATCAGCCAGCCCACTCACAATTCGCAGTTCTTTTTCCTCAGTTACTCATTTTTAGTGCCACTAAAACCACAATTTTCCACTAGTTCGTACAGTCTTTTTGCAAATGCTTCCATGCACATGCCCTTTGACTGTACACATCTGTGAAAACAGGTAACCATTTGAAATGTCAGGACCCGCTAGACTGAGTCCCAAAATGCAAAGACTGAATGGTCAAGAGTTGGGACTTGTATACATTGTCTGAGATGCCATTTCTTGAAATATTCTCTTTTTTTCTCCGGTATGGCTATCTTGGAGTTGGTATATATATGTTTTGGGGGCGTGGGGGCTTGCAAATGAAGCTTTGAGGAGAAGATTGATTTTTGAAAATTGCTCTTCTCCTGTGTTTGTGTTTTCAGTCTTTTTTTCCCTGGCTTTTCAGGAATCTGCATTTCAAGTACCAACTTTTCAATTGCGAGCTGTGAAAACATGTTCTCTCAAATATTATATTTCTTTTTGGTTACAAAATGTTTACTCATTTTGCCAATCACTGACCCATATTAACACTCTGGCCCTCTGTAAATGTAAAGAAGTTGTATGTGGCCTCAAGTTTGCGACAACAAGCATACAAATGTATGCTTACCTAGATTTCTTCTGATTCTTTGTCTAATTTCATTACCTTACAAAACTGTATGACTTTCTGATCCTAGACAGGCCATTAAAATGGACTTGTCATGGCAGAAGTAATTCAATAAACAGTTTGGATTCAGTAAAATGAGGACTTTGTGGCTTAATGTAGCCATTTTCATTAATGGAGACCATCTCTGAGCATTTTTGAATCACTTGGCATAATATAATACACTTTCATAAAATACTTTTTTTTAGTTTTTGCTCATTAAGAAATCTCAGTTCTGGCACCATATGAGGTGGTACTATGAAATATATGTTGCTTCTAATGAAAATCATCTCAAATGTTAAGATTCAGCATAGGTTACTTTATTACAAGCAACATGGCAACATAGCATAAACAATGTTAAAACTTCAGCATCTCACACTTCCCCTACATTGTGGTACAGACTTGATCTTAAAGGGTAATGCCATGCATTTATTTTAAAAGGGCAGTGTCAGTATATACATTTATAGAATATACACATGCTATCTAGCAGCTTTAATTAACCCTTCACTATAACTAGGCTCAAAATCCAGAGAGAATACATATGTATTTTTGTCTCTTCTGGTGGAATATGTGTGTGCAATAATTCTAACATCTGCACACCTCCTAGAACATTAGGGATTATAACAAGTGTAACACTGCATTGCTGCATAAAATGCTAGGGACCCACATCTCCAAAATGGAAAGGAGATGTCACTGGGTCACAAACTTACCACTATAACGTGATTTCTGTAGGAGTAAACCTTGATACACAGTATCATACATCCAATTGTATTTTAGCAGACTGCATTAAGGAAACTTAGTAGAGGTTCAAGAGGCAAACTAGAAAGTTCTGTGAAACAGTCCTCCAAAATGAAGGAATAAATGACCAGAAAAAAAATGAAAGGGTATGTTCTAAAATTTGTGCATACATTAAGCTTTTAATTGATATATTTAGCCTGAATGATATACACAACTTAATTATTTTCCACTGCAGAATCTTCCAGCCCTTGCTAATCATTCATTGTCATTGTAAACAGTATTATAAGAAAGTCAGGTTAATATTTTTCCATATCATGCCTTTTGCTGAATGCTTTTATACAGGAAAAATGTGCTTCTACACCATTGTGACTATGGGATCTAGAGGATTATATGATACTTTGGGGGTTTTGGGATTATTAGTTTGCAGACAAACACATTTAAAAGCCTCAACGATAGCATGTCCTGACAGGCCAGCAGAATAATTTTTATTCCATAGCAAAAATTATTTTCTAAAGATGAAACTGGATTTGGTTCATGTACTGTAGCATTTGTTTTTAATTGACATCATCAATAATTCAAGATGCAGCAGTTACCTTGGTTGTTTAAAATATCTTTTATATGTTTTTCATTGTCAGATACTAATTATAGTGGGTGTGTGAAACATTTCAACTCTAAATGTTAATTTCACCAATCATATTTAGAGCTCTCCAGAACAACTTTTAATTTTGAAAGAATCTTGCTTGAATAATTTTGTAATGAATATTGAATCACAGTGCCTGAAAATGTATTTAGCCATTGGAGATGATGGATATTTGTGTTTAATTTTTTTAGTATGGTCATGTTTTTGGTCATATTGGCATGTAGCCTTTTAAGTAGGAAACATTAACTACTAAATGTATCCTTAGAACCACTGAGTGCGGAAGTGTTTTCTGTCAAAAGAGTATAAAAGCTTAAACATGCATATGGCCTAATAAGAGAGAGTAGGACTGTTAATCTAGTAAAGTAACAGGATAGTGCAGGCAGCTTTAAACAGTAATTTTCCTTGTGTACAGGCTTTTATGAAATCAGCAAAGCTAAAAACAGAAGTTCAATATTAGTTTAGATTGCATCATGTATGTCTTACAATATGTAACAAACTGGTAATTCCACTGGAACCAGAATTGGTAATCTGTTTTATATTTGATGTACTCATTTGTTGAGACAAGTAGCAGTTCATTTATGTAGTAACCTGTGAAGAGCAGAAAAAAGCTGCATTTAAGGATTATTCCATTTATCCAAAAAAAAAAAAAAGCAGACCAGATTGGAGAGTTTCATGTACATGCAGACTACCTGCTAATGGTGGGGCATCTCTTCTTAAACCCTGCAGGAAATGAAAGGCAGAGATAGTATATGATCCTCTCAAATGCATACTTTGGATTTGAAAGCAGTGGGCAAACTACTGCCAATAGTTTCGTGTGCATTTTTCATTGCATGTTAAATGCCTGACTCCAGCATTGAGTTGTGTTTAGAGATTTTGACTTTGTCAAATTTTTTTTATTAAGAAAAAAATCACTTAACTATCAGTATATTGTACAATACAGTCTAACGTTAGAAGATCAGTATAAACAGAAGTAAATACAAATAAAGTATTACTTGTCAGAGCAGGCGATTAAAGCTATGATGTGATAACAAGCTTCTTCCTGTGGCCATGAGTTTGATTCCCTCATAATCAGTGTAAAGATAAGAAAATACAAATAAAGTATGCCAATTCAGAGCAGAATATTAAGATCATTAGCTCTTACAAGTTTTTTTTCTGTAGTCCTGGGATTGATTCCCTCGGTCATTGTGTGGTAATTGAATGACTCTGAACAAGTCTTTTAACCACCCTGGGTTGTCCCTGATAAGAGGCACTTATGCATAATGGGTTATCTGATTAGTAAATATTAGTTTAAAAAATAGCAGGCTTTTGCTATTTAGATTTTTGCTGAAATAAAGATATAAATCAAGACAGATAATAGTGATTGATTTGCTGGCAAGCAAAGTAGAAGTAAAACACAGTAGTGGTCAGCATTAACAAATGGAACAGATCTGTAACAAAATTAAGTGAAATAAATAAAAAAAAAACATAGTGGTTACGTTTAATGAAAAAGACATATCTGTACCAAAGATATTAAAATAGTGAGAAGATTCATGATATGACAAATAGAAAGCAAAATCCACTATGCAGTATTGATATCAAATGTGCATTTTTCTGCTTCCTATCTAGAAAAACATTTGATGTGCATTTCTTTTTTAGATATTAAAAAATGTTTTGGTAAAAATGTTACAGGTTGTTAATGAGATAGGCCAATAAAGCAAACATGCTTGCCATTTATATTGGGTGCTAGAGTCTGGCACAGATTATAGTACGCTGTCATTTAGACAGAGCAGAGGAAAAGTAAAAAACTTAGGAAAGACGAGATACAGGTTGTTAGAGGGGAGTACATGCTAGCAAGTTATGACCTAGATTGGCAAAAGTAGTAGACAGGAACAAATATTAGTTAGGATGCTTTTAGAAAATCAGAACTAGTAAAGGGATACACCAGTGGTATGGTAGTTATTATTACTGCTTCACTGTTCCCTGTTCTCCAGCATAGCACTCCTCCTTCTTTGTGTAGCATATACATATGTCCTGGGTTCGGGTGTAGTTTTTCAATGTACTCCAGTTTCCTACCAAATCCAAAACATCCTAAAGACATGCCATAAGTGGACTGATGATCCAACACATTTCTTGTAGATGTGTGTGTGTGTGTGTGTGTGTGTGTGTGTGTGTGTGTGTGTGTGTGTGTGTGTATGTATATATATATATATATATATATATATATATATATATATATATATATATATCTATGGGTCTACCTGAGATGGTCGACAAGCCATTTGATCGACTTTTATTTGGTCGACAATTCATTTGGTCGACAGGCAGATTTGGCCCCCTCCCCAATGTTGTGTGACCCTGGAGTTGATATATATAGTTAGGGGGTGTGGGGGGCAAAGCCCCCCACATAAAACTGCTTGTCGACCAAATAAAAGTCGATCAAATGGCTTGTCGACCATGTGAAATAGACCCCTATATATATATATATATATATATATATATATATATATATATATATATATATATGGTTTACTATCATAATCTCGAAATTAATCATAATCTCGAAATTAAAAAAAAAAGTGAACTTATTAGCAAAGTGTTTAGCTGAAAGTACACATTACCAAACATCCCTAATGTCGCAAAATAGCTATTAATGCCAAAAAATGTCGATCACGACATTTTCAGCACTTAACAGCAATCCCACCCTACCTGTAACTCCCTAACTAGCTAACCTAACATCCTGTTTATGCAGGGGGCAAGCCCCCCTACACACCCCCCCTAACTTAATATTCCAATTCTGAGATCGCACTACAGTGAGGAAAGGGATGTATTTCCCTAACCGTACTGTACTGCGATCACTTTACATGAGCGAACGTTATATTTGCGAATGCACAGTCCATTCGCAAAAATGACGTTCGCTCATGTAACCTGCACACATATGAAGTATTCGAACATCTGTTGTTCGAATACTTCATAGCAGTGCAATTGCACGGCAACATTTCAATGGTAAACCTATATATATATATATATATATATATATATATATATATATATACTGGGCATCTTTTTCTTTATGAACTGTAATATCATTCCTTGCCTTCATTATTGTCCACAGTACTTCCTTCTCCTATTGTACTTGTTTTTACTGTTGTTTTGCTCTCTCCCTTTATGTAGGCGGCTGCCCTTTCTATTGTAAATATCACTGAGGGTGTTACTACATTTTAGTTTTAATATTTATGCTTTGTATATAGGGCTTGAGATAAACTTGAACATAATAGTTTGGTATATTGTTGCAAGCAAGTGCTGATGTAGCTTGGCGAAACTACAGAGGCATTGGTAGGACTGTCATTTGATCAGCTGGAATGTTACTACAGTAGAGAGGCGATTATTCAAACTAATTGGGACTTAGGGTAGTTTGGATAATTAAACATACATTGAACCGGATAAAAAAAACTTCTAAAATCTTGTTTTTTTCTGCATGCATGGAATGCATCCAGTGGACAATAAAGAATATTTTTCACACACAAGCAGGCTACAAGCTCAAAAACATACACAAGTGATTATGTGTAATGTTTACATATTCAGACTTTATGATTTTTCCTACCCAAAAACTTTGGAAGACTGCATGTGGATAATTGACATTTTGGATCATCAACATTTGGATAATTAACTCTCTACTGTACTATCATAGCAAAACATTTCTGGAATATATAGAGACCAACTCTTAGTTTGTTTTTTAATGCACAGGCCTAGCAAAAGTTACAGTGTATGTAAAGTGTGATGGGGACTCCAGCTATAAAAGAGTAGAACACAAGGATTGCAGACTAATATGTAAATTCAGGACTGTACTCCCAGGGGAAATTATTTCTGAATTAGACCTTCCAAACTCATTACTTCATAATTAAGTGTAGAAAAATCATACAAGTGTGGGGTCTGAAAGAAAGATTATGTTGTGGATGATTTACATTAACTAGTGACTTGTGAATTTATTTGGAAGAATGCTCGTTTCATTTTTTTTTTCAAAAATAAAGGAACAATATTAAATAAGTTCTGCTTTTATCACTAAAAACTTGATTGACATTGACAGACATCATAGCTAAGTCTTCCGTTGCCTCCCTCAACTTGAAGGTCAGAAGAAGAAAAAAAGCTTTCTGTATAGTTAAATCACCACACAGACACACTCAGCACCTTAGTTGTGTCTGTAAATGCAGCAGTATCGGCATGCATTTATGAAGCCACAATATCGTCACAGTTTTGTAAAGCATTTGCTGGTATTGTATTCTGCCACCATTGGCCCCTAATAATTGCTCCCACTAACATGTAGCCACCCTCTTCATCCCACTGCTATCACAAACGTATTTACCATTGCCCAAGACTTGAGCATTATATTTTGTTTTTCCTAAATGAATAATAACATGCTTGATTGTCATACTCATGATAAAGAAGAGAAGACGTTAACACATAAATGAGAATATTTTCTGCTGGATAATTTCCAGTATCATTCCTAAAGTAACAGCAATGAAAACTTTTCTTATGGTAAATATTTATTTTTTTGATGGAAGAGAAGGCAAACTGTGACCTGATTGTGTAGGCAGGTCATTCAGGAGCTATCAGCATATCTGGACATTTTTTTTATTCTAATGGAAGGTTTGCAAGAAGGGATGGAAAGAGGCAGATTGTGTATTCCTGATTACCAAACATGACAAGTTCAACACTAAATAAATGGATACCTGTATGACTGAGAATCATTTTCTCTGGTTTTGTACTGCTTTGTCAGCCAAGGTTGCTGCAGACAGTAATTTAATGCTTCCAAATGCATAGCAACTTTGGGAGGTGTTAGGGCTGCTTATTGATATGTTTATAGATTAGTACTATGCTAACTGCCCTTGCGAGCCATTTTAAACCTAGTCAATTATCCCTTGTGAGACTCAAACCCTGCACCTTGTGCTTGCAAGGCAAACACCTTAACCATTAGGCCACCCTCCCAACCCTAAGACTGCAGCAGTGACGGTCAGTAATGACCAGTCATATATCCTACATTTTTCAACCCAAAGGCCCAATGTCAGCTATGACCTGAGACATTGTGCATAACTCTGCACCAGAGGAAACTACAAGAAAAGTCAATAAAATAAAAGTTAAGGTAGTAAGTACATGACAAAAATGAGTAAAGGTAGGAAACAAAAAGATGCTGTGACTGCATTCTCTAGGGTTAGTCTCTGCAAGACCAGCATAGCATAGCAGAGGTTAAACTCTTTATTAGTAATATAGTGGTGTGTGTTGCTTACCTCAAAATTTTAACCTTAAGGAATTGTTCTATAATAGCTGTAAAATGATTCTCTGAAGCGCTGAGCTTTAGGTCAGACATGAATTGGTTAAACGTGCCATGAATTCTAGACTGACTGGCACCATGTACCACATAGCAGGAGAAAATGCAGAAACAAACCTTGTAGAGCGTTTTAATTCAGGATTAGTATGGAAGGACTTGATGTATACTTATGCAAGGAGTATGTATTAGCCATTAAAAAAAACATCCAAGGGTGTAGGGCATTTCTATTTAATTTGAATCTTAGGTATCAGAGAGCAAATATTAAGTATAACTATTTGATTGTCTGGCATCAGTGTTCCCTCGTGCACAGTAACACAGTGATTGTCCTGCTTAGGACTGTTGACCATGAATCTGCTGATTAATTGTTGGATACTTGTAATCATGGGCAGTCGCTGAAAGAGCCTGCTGTGATTATTGGTAAGTCAGATTTGGGTGTTAGTAACAGGACTTCTTTAGCCAGTAAGCTTCTTGCCTACCAGGTCATTAAGTGTGAAATTTGGAGGCTGGAACTCAGTAGGCCATTTATTGTAGACAGGATTTTATCTGTATGAACTGTGGTCTAGAATAGTTTGTGTTTTTCAGAGTAAAGGTTACCTGCTCGCAGGTGTGTCACGACCCTGTCCTTGTGAGCAGTGCTAAGTCTTTTTGGTATGCCACACCTCATGCCTTCTTCCTTTCGGAAATTCATTCTGAGCCCCATTTTCTGAACCAGTGATGTATGTTTGCTAGATAAAGTGATACAATTTAGCTAATTCTCCCAGGAGACTTGTCAGTACATCAGATGAACGGATCATCGTCTTAGTGGCTGAGTCATTTATAACGTTTGAAGACCTCGCACATTCTAAGTTCATGGAGGATGGTGCTAAAACACTGAGAATGTTTTTTAAGTTCAGATTTCATGTAGCCCACTGCAAGCCTGACTGCAGAAATGAAAGGTATGGCTGTGGCCATAAGGACGATCTCAGAAACAATATTGTGTGTGACCAGATTGAGGTACAAATCCACTTAAGCCAGCTTTGTATCCATTGACCCTGCAACCTCCCACTTAGTGCAGGTTGCTGGTTCTTATTTCAACACTGATAGTAGATGCTTACCATTACGTTGGTACCATTATATAATTGCCCATGTGCACAGTGCATAGATGCCGATTAGTTAGTATCTACTGCATTACGTACTAGTTACAAATGATGCTCCTCTGTGAAGTTTATGGTATAGTTTACATTCAGTTCTTACTACAGCACTTGTTAGCATGAAGCTTTACCTTCTTACCTGTTCTGCTGCTAACGAATGCTGGCCTTTGCAATCTAAAGGTCATGGCAGAGTTACAATACATAAATGAGGTGAAACACATGTTCAAAGAGGTGTCATTAGTGTCAAGCCACAGGTGCTTAGAACAGACTTTGTAACACTTGGGAAACGACACTTACAAGGTAGTATGAAGTCGGTTTCAGAGTCACACAGTCATCAGATGCAGTGCTACTTATAATCATGGAGCAAAAAAAACTTCACTTTGAACAATGTCTTTAATTGTTTTGTTGAAGTTATCAAAACTGATCTTTGTTCAATGTTGAAACTGCATAATAAAAAAATTGCAGTCTTCTATATTATCTGAGTCTGATAAAACTTTGTCAAGTGAAACTTTAGAGACCCCCATATTATCAGTATTAAGCAGATAGCTGACCTTGAACTACAAGCTTTATAGAGGGCATGACTCCGCAGTCATACTATGCTGTAGTAACCTGGCATTTGAAAAGGTTATTGCTGTAATAATTGTGGCAGATTTACTATTATGTTCTTTTATCTGCAATGAAGACATCAAGTAATAAAGCAGAAATGAGATTACAGCAACACTTGCCTGTCAAAGAGTTGTACTGTGTCCTCCCTGTGCTGGCACAGCAGGTCTGTAATATTTTGCTCTACAGGCACATAGCGTGCTTTTTGATTTTTGTTTGGTTCACTGATAAAATAAGTGAACTGTAATTTTGCCTGATTTCTTGGAATAAACAATATGTACATTGGAAGGATTAATTACATTATTATTCCGTTTTTTCTGTTACTTTACATGAAAAATTCCAAGGTTATACATGTTTTTAGGTCCTTGCAGATTCATGTAGAGTTGTTAAAACCTTTTAAATAACTACACTAAAGTCACAGTTAAATGCATTTCACTTTATTTTGCATGTTAAGATTGTTCATCTGTCAGTGTTCCCTTGTTAGTTTTTGATATCCCACTGCCCAGATTATTATGTCATACTTACTGCCATGGCAACAGATAGGTTCATAGGTTCATAGGTTCATACTAGGCTATCTGCCCGAGGGCATTTACAAGCCTAGCCCATAGTTTTGTGGCTTACGCCACCCCTTTAGTATGTGGAACTATACCCATTATTTTGCTGTGCCTCTGTTGAGCAGTGACACTGTGGTAATCCCTGGGGTATATCTGCGATCTCCCATCCATTGGTCAAGATTTCTCTTGAACAAGGCCAGCGAGGTGCTCTGCCTCACATATACCGGGATTTTATTCCACAGCATAGGGAGTCTTTGGGTGATGAATCTATCCCTCCAGCACGTCCTATTAATAGCCGTGTCGAGGTTTAAGTCTCCCGCCCTTGTGGCTCTGACGGATCTAGATTTTTTGAGGTGAAGCATATTCATCAAATCTGGGTTTGACATGGCCTTGTATGTTAGGCAAAGGTCACCTCTGAGCAGCGGTGGCGACTGAATAGAGCTGGAGTTCTTTCAGTCGGGCAGCATAGGACAGATGTTTGAGACCCTTTATCCTTTTGGTGAGGAACTTTTGTGGCCTCTCCAGCTGCTGCAAGTGTCGGGTCAGATACATTCGAATGGGGCATTGTACTCAATCATTGGTCTGATGAGTGATGAGTATAGGGAGACTATGACCTCCCTTGATCTAGATGAGAATCCCTTCATGATAAGGTGGGCAATGTAGAAGGTCTTCCTAACTACTTTAGCTACATGGGTGTCGAATGACAGACTACTATCAACCTGGGTCCCCAGGTCTCTGATAACTTCTTCTGTACTCAGTGGATTGCCACCTATTTGGTAGCTAGGGGTAACCTTGTTTTTCCCGAAGGGTATGACTATGCATTTTTTGGCATTTAACTTTAGGCCATGGCTCTGGCACCAGTTATCCGTTTCTGTGAGACCCTTCTGAAGGATATCTGTGTCAGATGTGTTTTCTACTATGGCGCCCAGTTTGCAGTCATGATTGTGGAATAACTGCAGATAGTGATGTAACTTCGGGTAGAGTATGATCTACAGAAACAGATGAATTCCAAGGGAAACCTAATAAAAAGAAACCATGGTTGTCTGAATTTTCATAAAAAGTTTTACTTTCCAAGTTGAACAAATAGACATATAGTATGGAAGTTCTAGAATCTTTATTTTTTTCATTTGTTTTCTTAGGCAAGAATATTTTTGATCTGTTTATCATAAAATTTGTTGTTTTCTGCAAATTATTCAGGACTGAGGTCAATAAATACTGACAGACATTTGAGTTTCAAACTTCATGTCCTACAGAAAATGCATGCTACTGCAAAACATGTTATTCTAGCAACATTCTAAATTACAAGTACAGTGTTTAAAATTTGTCCCTAATTATGGGCCTTTGCTCTTGACCCCTACCCCCATTATTTTTGTCTTTGTCTAGAATTTTTGGTATTGTGTAGTAAAGTACCTCTCAGGCCAGTTTGCACATAAGTGGGCATAGCCTCAGTGACTGACATATGCAACGGGTGTGTTGTGGTATGGAAAATATGCATAATTGACAGCCATGCAGATTTCAGTCTGATATCATGCATACATTGACTATTGATCATGCATGCATTCATTGTTGATTGTGGAATAACTGCAAGTATTTTTTTTGCTTCATTTTTGCAGGGGGGCAAGCCCAACGCACCTCCCATACCCTCGCAAATTAAATATACCAACTCTGAGATTGCACTGCTTTGAGAAAAAGGATAAACTATGAATACACAATGAATATTCATTCCATTGGTATAATTATTACTTTTCTTTCACGAATTGTTAGATGGTACGTGTGGTTTGGGTGGGACTTGCTACGGTGCATCCTGGAAGGTATGTTTCTAATACAAAATCAAATTTTTAAGCCAAGAGGTTGAGAGTTGTGTATGGTGAACATGTTGAAAATATGTAAGTATTTTTTTTTGTTAGAACTGGCAGTCATTTCATTTGCTTATACTTAGGGTTGCTACCATTTCAAATACCCAAAGTGGGACATTTTCTATAAATAGATGAGATTTTGCAGGACTAAACATACTCATGGCTAGTGGAAAGGAGAGAACTTTACTTTTTTGCCAAAATAAAAGCTTATTCTTGTAGTATTTTAGTTGCTTATGCTATTTCATATAGCATTTAGGTGTTTCAGATACAAAATAATTATTTTAGGCAACTAATAAAAAAAGTTATGAAATATTTTTATGCTAAAATCTCAGGACAATTGCCGTTTTTTTTTTTTTTTAGTTTTTCTTTCTGGACACAACTGACGAAAGAGGGACTGTCCCTCACAAAGAGGGATATGTGGTGATCCTACTTATACTTCTAATCTACAGCTGGGGTGCTTATTAATTTTAGTTTATAGACATATTTACAAAAAAAGTGTTCTTCTACAGTTTACCTGAGATGAGCATTAACAGTAAAATAGTGTAAGGATTGGCCAGGACAGTGACCATGAACTGAGAACCACTGGCCTTTTTTTCTCATGCTTTTGCAAAACTGAGATTAAAGGCACAATGTGTGCAGACCTAGTAACAGTCCTGGGTATTTCTGCTCACTCAAGCACCACTTGGGTTGCCTTTTGTATAATTTTATGACCCAACCAGTACAGGAGCAGAACTAAGGTTATATTTTTTCTGATGATATTGGTCCCAAAGCTGTAACAAAACTTATGCAGCATAGTACATCCATCAAACAGAGGTTAGAAAATGTAGCAGTTCTGTTTTGCTGTTTGGCATTGACAGATTTTCACACTAAAATGCAGTTACTGATTTAGAAAAAGAAAGAAATTTATATTTGGAAAGCAGTGAGGGAAATCCCTGTTTTGTATTTAGTGTTTATGGTCCTTCGTTACATCATTAGTCGCATTGACTCATCAGTGACTGAGCCGTACCTACTATCTTATCTTGCTGTAAGCTTTGTAAAGCTCATTTATAACCCTTCTCGGAGAGGTGCCTGCCTTCAGTTCTTCGTAACTCACACAGAAAATATCTGTAGTATTTCGGCATGCACGACTACACATTGTAAATTGCCAGTGAGGCAAGCTTCAAAAGCACCTTTCTTTGCCAATAAATCAAAGAGAAGCTAGTGTGTAGATTAATGTAAAAACCTGAACTGGTTTACAAGTAAAATTGAGCCTGTTAAAATACAAGCACATATGTTTTGTTACAGAAAATAAAAGGTTCTTGGCTCTTTGCCAAATAGGAGTTTAAAAATTCATGCCTGCCGTGATTTTATATAGCTTTTGAATAATTTATAGGTTGCATCAGTATCAAGGGTTTAGTATCTTCCGGAGATTGTTTAATCAATATGACAATGTCCAACAAAATGGGCATGGGAGAATTTTCGGAAAAAAAACCCCACTCCCTCAAATCCCCCTTTTTAGCTCCTTTATCACAACAGCTACAATTCTCACCTCTTAATATATTTATCATGTTCTTACTTCATTGTCTTTGATGAGGTCCAACATTTTATTTTGTCTTCACGTTTTTATAGCTCATTGTCAGTCTGACAAAATGATTTGTCTGATAACACTTGCTCTGAACATGCGTACATAACTTTATATGTAGGCCAAGCATATTGTAATATATGTTTATGGGATTTCATTTCTCAGTTACTCTTCTCTGTTTTTTTAATATAAAATTTTTATTGTTTGTAACATTCAGAGCAACACAAATGCATGTTAAGAATTTGCCAGTATCGCTGGAACAGTGAACTGTAGTTTTCAGTTAGACAGAGATATGAGACACATTGTTAACATAATTCTCCTTGTTTTGATATACTGATGCTGTTAATTGCCTAAAATCAGCTTAGCAAAGTTGCACCCTTAAAAAGGACAAGAAGTTTGAAACAAAGGGTTTAAAAAAAAAGATGTGAAGAACAAAGAATTAATAATTTGGTGCAAACAAACAAGAAAAGTATGGTAGACAGAATACAAAATGTGTTCCCTACAAAATATAAATATCAGGGCTTCCAGCACAGGGACTTAAGTCCTTAATATGACGTCCTTGCTAATAGAATATGACTTGGGCACAGTGTATCCACATTTTCTTTTTCTACCTTTTACCCAGCTCTGTAAAGATGTAACATTCACTTTTCAAATGTGACCATGAAACTCACGATACTCACAGCTGCATCTAACAAGGAAGAAAGCTACAGTTGTTACAGGTAAATTTAGAGAGGTGTGCAGCTAAATGGTGGAGTACCAGTGACAGGGCGATGTTTGTGGTAGGTGTGCATTAGGAGAGGTGTGTTATGGAAGTAAAAAAAAAATCACACGTGCAAGACTACACAGATTGATTAAGCATGTGAACATAGTGCTTTAGCAAAGCAGTGAAGTGTTAAGTCACATGCAAGCTGTAAGCTGCAAAAATGTTCAGAAAACATCTTCTGGTAGACATAGTCTTGGAGTGGAAATGATAAACTGCACAAGATTATAGGATACAGATGAATATTGACACAAGACATAGTGGGAACAGAAAGATGATGTAAAAGGAAATAGAGGTCCTGTATGTTTAAAATATTCTGCATTTGCATACACTGGTCACAATGCAGCCCTCACGAACCAACCGTGCCACCCCCATTTTCCACTTCTGCTCTTCATAACATTTGAACAACATGATACAACTATAATTATGTTATATTGGCTAACATCATACTTAATCAGTTTCTGATTGTATTAGGTTGGTTGTTGTCAGCACACGGCATAGGGGGAGGTGGAGACTAAAGAACATAATTAAAAGTAAGCATGATGTGTGTTAACAGCAATGAGCCTAATACAATCAGAAACTGATTAAGTATGATGTTAGTCAATATAACGATCAAGTATTATGTTAGTCAATATAACGATTAAGTATTATTTTAGTCAATATAACGATTAAGTATGATGTTAGTCAATATAACGATTAAATATGATGTTAGTCAATATAACGATAGTCAATATAATGATTAAGTATTATGTTAGTCAATATAACGATTAAGTATTATGTTAGTCAATATAATGATTAAGTATTATGATAGTCATTATAACGAATAACTATGATGTTAGTCAATATAACAATAAAGTATTATGTTAGTCAATATAACAATTAAGTATTATGTTAGTCAATATAACATAATTATAGTTGTGTCATGTTGTTCAAAACTGATGAACAGCAGAATTGGAAAAAGGGGTGGGGAGGTTGGTTCATGATGTTTGAGAAAGTTGCACTGTGACCAGTGTTTTAATAGACATTACCTCCATTGCCTTGCTACATGCAGATGTACTATGCATAGATTTCCAGTACCCTGTAGCATTTTTGAGTAATGTAGCAGCAGAACTCAGTACATGACTTTAGAAAAGAGGATGTTGTGGTAGGAAGATAATCATGATCTGCCAGGTTTGAATTAAGAATTGGAACGTGGCCTTAGAAAGCTTAAGACATTGTGCACTATAGTCAGATGTAAGCCATGCATAGCCAGCATTAGGGAATAACAGGAAGAAGCAAATGTGATTGCAAACAAAACAGTGACAGTCATCATGTGTAGATGTCTACAATCTGTCTATCATCATTTACTTTCAAATGCATCCTTAGGTCATTTGACATTGAACATCCTTGATGATTACTCATCCTATCATATATTCAGACCTCAAACCATAAGCAGCAAAGCAAAAGGAGGTGGAGTTGGTATATATATTAAAGACATACACACCTCCAGGCTGGTCAAGCAGTGTAATGCACAGGAGACCCTCCAGGTGCAGTTAACCATTGACAAGACCCCTATTCAAATCAAAGCTAGCTACAGGCCCCCAATTTTGACTCAAGATGCCCACTCCACCTATCTGAACCTCTTAGACTCTATCAAGATTCAACCCTTTACCCTGATCCTGGGCGACTAACTATCCAGCCATAGACTGGAAGAACTACTCATGCCAAAACACAAATGTCCAGGGATTCCTTGATTTATCAATGCAAATGCCTTGGACGACACCCCCACAAGAGGTGAAAATATCCTGGACTTACCATTAACCAACATGAGTAACCACTGCAGTATCTTTACAGTGTCATCATCCCTAGTAAGATCTGACCGCAAAGCAGTCACGTTCAAAGTCACCATCTCCCCAACCCCACCCCACCCAGCTAGGGTAAAAAAAAATTCTCAAAAGCTGATTACAAGCTCCTGAGGGAAGGTATAAACAGCTTTACAGCCCCCTCACCCTCCATAGGTACTGGCACATATGTCCAAACCTACACTGAAGTACTATACAAGCATTTATATATCTGCATGGAATCAGCAATACAAGACAGGACAAAATAATCCTCCTCAAGGAAGAGTAAACGTGTCTGATGGACATCTGCAATAAATAAACTCTATAATAAAAGGAAAAAAATGCTGTCCAGGACCAAGAAGGAGCAGGTGCCTAATTGGAAGCAATCTCTCCTTAGCCTGAACAAGCAAATAAGACCACTGGTGAAATCCTCCAAAGCAAATTTTGAGTCTAAACTGGCCACGTCTACTAAAGACAATCATAAGGCCTTCTTCACATATGTGTGCAACCTCAAAGGAAGCACTCAGATCTGCTCAGAACTGGTGATCAAGGGCATCACATAAACAAATGCCGTAGATATAGCCAACCTACTGGCAGTCAGGTTCAGTGCAAACTTCACCCCTCTGTCCCCCATCAGTAAATATGAACATTTCCAGCACCTGCCTCCTTCCTCTTATCTCTAGGCTGCAAGTCATCACTGCCCACTCAAAGGCAAAGAATACAGCCTCCATGTGACCCAATAACATCCCAGGATGCATCCTGCATGAACTCACACAGGAACTTGCAGCACCATTAGCCACTCTATTCAACCAAAGCCTGAGTACCAGCTTCATCCCAGCCTAGTGGAGGACAGCCACTGTCATCCCTTTCCACAAAGGCGGAGTGCCCACTGATCCAGGAAATTATAGGTCCATCAGCCTAACTAGTCTGATCTGCAAGGATGTGGAATGGATTATCATGGACCTCATTAACAAGGACATTGGCAACCTCCAAACACTCCATCCCACAAAGTTTGGTTTCATCAAGGGGAGGTCATGCCTGTTAAATTTGTTTGACTTCTTTGAGACAGTCATCAAAACCATGGATGAGAGGAAGATGGTGCACATCACCTATCTTGACCTGGCCAAAGCCTTCAGTACTATTCCCCACTTGGGTATAATAGATAAACTCTCTCCAACTAGGCATTGATCCGTATGTTACCAGATGGGTAGCAAACTGGCTCACTGATAGAACCCACCTAGCCAAAATAGGGGAAACCACCTCAAGCAATAGACCCGCAACAAGTGGTGTACACCAGGGATCAATCTTGGGGTACACCACTTGTTGCGGGTCTATTGCTTGAGGTGGTTTCCCCTACAAGTGGTGTACCCCAGGGATTAGTCTTGTGGCCTCTATTGTTTGGGATATACTTTTCTGAGGTGCAGGCCAAAGCCAGTGGACTATGGCTGATGAGGTTTGCAGATGACTGCAAGCTGGGCCCTGTCATAATTTTCCCTAGTGATGTGGACATCCAAAGATGGTCTCACCCAAACAAATGACTGATGCCAGAAACATGGCCTCAAACTGAATGCCAAAAAAAGCATCATCACCCCTTTGGGGGGAGAGATTTCTCCACAGATTATCACATTAATAACAAGGTCCTAAGCAAGCAATCAGTTGTGATGGAATTGGGCACGCAGGTTGATGGCAAATTGACTTTTGACCACCATATTACCTCCCTTGTACAGAAAGCTTTCTACATGGCCCACCTCATTAGTAAGGGTATCTCATCCTGGGAGAAGGAGGTCATAACATGCCTGTATTCTTCCCTTATAAGACCCATCACTGAGTACAATGCCCCTTTCAACATGTACCTCACAAAGCACTTGCAACAGCTATAGAGACCACATAGGTTCCTCACCAGGAGAATCCAGGGCCTCAAACATCTACTTTACACAGATAGGCTAAAAGCCCTGTCTTTCTACTCAGTCTCATACAGACTCCTCAGAGCTGACCTCTGTCTGGTATACAAATCAATCTCAGACCCCACCTTGACAGGACTGCTGCATATGCACAAGTCAAGCTCCACTCAAGTAACCCACACGCGTAACCTCAACTTGGTCTGTGACATCAATTGAACTTGTTGGCAGGGCAGATTTGTGTCACAGAGACTCCCCCCTTCTGTGGAATAGACACCCTTTCCACGTCAGAGTACCTCATTAACCCTTTTTAAGCACAACCTGGATAATTGGATGGGGAAACGTAAATACACCCCTGGGATTCCACCTGCATCCCTGCTGGACAGGGATATCCGGTGCTGACTTGTCAGAACATGGACTAAATTCTTGGCTAGGCTTGTAAGGGTCTCAGGGCCAATAGCCTAGTAACTTCCTGTGACAAAACATCATAAAGTTTTTTGAAAGGGTTTAACTTTATACCAGGTAGCAAAGCCTCTGTAGAAGATACCATTGCTGACCTTAAAATCTTTACTAGAAAAGAATCATGTATCTTATCAGCACACTGCCACTGGTCCAAGGAAAAAGTGTGATCAACCCACCCCCCCTCCCGCACTCTGCCCTAGATGTCTTTGAAAAGATGTGTGAGAGAGATATTCGACAG
Organism: Protopterus annectens; assembly: GCF_019279795.1. NCBI lineage: Eukaryota > Metazoa > Chordata > Ceratodontiformes > Protopteridae > Protopterus > Protopterus annectens. The sequence continues at coordinate 548,814,846 of NC_056751.1, forward strand.
GCTTTGTCCTCTGAGCAAGTGGGATCAAAGAGAATGAAAGGGCACTCCTTAATGAATTTATTATGGACAGGAGCATTAGGTGCATGAAACATCCACAATTATGCTGTGAGATTATACAAATTGCTGAATGACTCCAATGTATACATTGTTGTTTTGGTTAACGAAATCAACATTGCTCATCGAGCTATTAGGATAGCCTGGGATATGAACTGTTGGCACTTGACTGTATTACTCAGAGTGTTTATGACTATTTGGTGGTTGAGCATCCTGTTATACCCAAGATTTTTGTTATTTCAAAGATCCATTCTTCATTGGACAATCCACCTCTACGTCCTATTGTGTTGACTCGGTGCTCAGTTACTGAGCCCCTGGCCAAATTTATTGATTATAAACTCAAGAAGATTTTAGCTCCCTTCCCACATATTGTCAAGGATTCTTGGGATCTTATTGACAAGTTAGGGGGAGTTGATTCCAGTGGCACTATTTTGCTTGCAATGTGTGACATCAAAAGTTTGTTCATGGTCATCCCACAGGACGTAGGATTGGACTGGTTTGGCCAGGTGGTCACTAGATTTGATGGCCTCAATTTTGAAGGGGTGCATTTGGTCATTGAATTGATGGAAATTGTACTTGGTAACAACTTCCTATCATTTGATGGTGAGTTTTTCAAACAAATATCAGGTGTGGCCATGGGGGCATCTTGTGCCCCCCTCTTTGCCAACATAGTTCTGCTAAGTTGGGAACTGGAGTTTGTGTTCAAATGCCCTAAATCTATGAAATGTAGGGGCTATTTCAGGTTTTTGGATGATTTGTTAATAGTATGGGACTGCTTCCATCGGGATTTTATCCAATTTGTGGACGTTTTGGGTACCAGTACTTCGTTTCTTGAGTTTACACATACTGTTAGTGAAGACGGTACTCACTATTTGGACATAGAGATTACAAAGCTTACCTGATGGAGGTTTTGGAATGGAAATATACCGGAAACCTACTTTTTGCAATGCCTTTCTGTCTTTCAACAATTGCCACCCTTTTCATCAAAAGAAGGGGGTGGTCAGGAGTCAACTTATTAGAATTTCTAGGTTGGCATCAGATGATGGTGCTTGCTTGAAGCAGTTTGATCTTTTAAACAAATTGCAGGATGAATTTGGGCCCTCAGGGGTGATTGATATCATCCTATTATTCTTCTGGCTTGGTGCAATTGCAGAATAATACCAGCACATCAGACAACAAACACAACATGGTTTTACACTATTCCCTTGATGTTGGAGATATCCATAAGATTGTACAGAGGAACTGGTACCTACTTTCTAGTAATGTGGATATAATCAAGCATTTTGCTGCTGCTCCATCATTTACTTTTAAAAAGAAGAGGAACATAGTCATTACTGGAAATGCAGGTGGCTGGGGGGTTGGCCCAACCTCTGCTAGGAAATGTGGACACTGCAGTCAATGTCCTTTTATTTGTTTATCCCTGGGTGACACGTGGCTGTCCAGGTTGACCACTGTTTGCCATGGGGGCAAATTTAATTGCGACTCTGAAAGGGTTGTTTATCTTGTTCTGTGTGATTCTTGCATGGCTTTCTACATTGGTAAGACTGTCAATTCCCTCAATAAAAGAATTTACCAGCATGACTGCAGTATCAGGAAAATGACAACAAAAGTGCCCTGGCTAGACACACTGGGCTATTTAAAGACAGTTTAAATTTTTGGTTTTAGAGCATGTCAGGATTGGTGTTTTTCCTGGTGACTGGCAGAATTTTTTACTGCAGAGGGAAATGTTTTGGCAGCTACACTTTGATGCTTGCAATTTTCCATGTTTGAATGATGCTATTTCTATTTAAAGTGAGCTTCAAAGAAGGGCTAATATTCGCTAAAATTACATTTTATTATTGTGATATTTTACATTCTGCATTTTATTTTGTATTTTTTAACAGCATTTTTTTTTTGTTAGAAATGTTGCATCAGCAGTTTTGTGGATGTTTTCTCTTTAATTTGAGGGAGAGTTTAGCAGTTGCGCACCTTTTGGATACATAAAAGGATTTCCTGTTTGCTGTCCTTGGTTCTGAGGATGTCACTTTGTGATGAAAGTGCTTAACCAACATTTTTTTGTACAACGGTAAATAAAGTGTGCTGTATTGCTCTTTGGACTATTTTACGTTCGTTTTTTTATTTTTCCTATGATAAAGGAGGGGGTGGATGACAATTGTGTAATATAAATAAATGAATGAGGGATGCACACCACTCCATTTCTAGAAGAAACAGTCCAAAACAGGACTCCCCAAAATCCCAGACCATTTACAAAATTATATAAATCCCTCCAAACTGAAAATGGACAGTGCAGTGAAAAATAACTGGGTGTGCACTATAATACTATTTAAGAGAGACTGCTAGATCAGATGACTAAACCACTTAACATTAAAGTGATTAATGTAACATATTGGGTTGTGTGTATATATACCATGCATAAAATGGTTACTAAAAATTACAAGTAAATATGAAACCTTTGCTCATAAAGCAGGTAAACAGAAGCAAACTTCATTATTAACATTATATACACAATTAAGTAATCTGGTATTAAGCTGTAAACCTGATGCACTTATAAGCTGGGATAGACAATTCTCATGCTAGTATTTAATGCACAGTTAGATCTTCACCTAATAAGATTAGTACGACACTGTAGACTGGGCTACTACACTTGTAAAATAAATGAAGGGATCCGCATTCATTGTTTAGCAATTTGTCATTAATATTTTTATCCTTCTATGAGACTTCTAGCTGGTAGAGGTCATTCATCAGATAAGTGGACTCTGCACTGAAAGAAGGGTCCTTTTTTCTTATCTTATGAGAAACATTTTCTTTCAACTAAAAATAAATATAATAACACTAAGTCATTGTTGCTCCAAACAGTAGTACTATTAGTAATATAAAATTCACTACAAAATTTGATATGCTTGAGTGTTAAGAATCAGTTTCTCAGGGCATAACATTTTGCATATTTCTTATGTCTCATTCCTGAAGTTATATGGTTTACTACACCCATTAGAAAGTAAGTGAGTGTAACATGTGCATAAAACTGTATCTTCTGCACCCAAGGGTGTAATATGTGGACAGTGCTGCAATCTGTATGTCTTGGAGGTGTGATATGTGCACAGCACCACAGGCTCTGTGCTCTAAGGATGAAATGTGTGGACAGCACTGCAGTATCTGTGGCCTGGAGGTGTAATCCATCCACCCACAACTCCTTTTTCCATTTTTGCACAGGGGACCGGGATGTTACTTCAACAGTGACAGTCATCTAGACCCAAGGTTTACAATGCTGTGTGGCTAGCCCTTCTGCTGTAAATATTCCACACCACACACTCACATGCTCACACCTATGGCCAATTTAGAGTGTCCAATCCACCTACTGCATGTCTTTGGAATGTAGGAGGAAACTGGAGCGCCCAGAAGTGCACACAAATGCAGAGAGGACATGCAGACACCGCAAAGAAGGCACCTCAGCCCAGGATCAAACCAGGGAATCTCTAACCATGAGGCAACAGCACTACCCTCTGCACCATTATGCATGTGCACAAAATTACAGTCTCTACAGCCTGCAGCTTTAATTGTGCACTGATTGTAGTTTTTATGGCCTGGGGTTGTAATGTGGGTACAATGTGGGTTTAAGATATGCACAGCACTGCAATCTCTGTTGCCTGTAGCTGTAATGTTTGCACAAATTGCAGTTTCTATGGCCTGGGGGGTGTAACGTGAGTACAACATTGCAGTCTCTATAGCTTGTGGATTTAATATCTGGACAGCACTGTAGTCTGTATCTTGCCAGTGAGTGTAACGTGTGCAGAGATTGCAGTTTCTATGGCTTGGGGGGTGTAACATGGGTACAACATTACAGTCTCTATAGCATGTGAGCTTAACATGTGCATAGCACTGCCACCTCTATTGCCTGTGAGTGTAGTGTTTGCACAGATTGTAGTTTCTGTGGTCTGGGGGTGTAACATGAGTACAATGTTACAGTCTCTATAGCATGTGTTTTTAACATGTGCACAGCACTGCAGTCTCTGTTGCCTGGGGGTGTAATGTATACACAGCAGTTTCTGTGGCTTGGGTGTGTAATGTGCGCACAGCACTGCAGTCTGTGCAGCCTGGAGTTGTGATGTGTAGATAACACTACAGTCTCTGTGGGGTAGGATTACATTGTGTGCACAGAATTACAGTCTCTGCATCCTCTGGGTGTAGTGTCCACACAGCATTGCAATCTCTGTGGCTTGGAGGTAAAATATGTTTACCTACTAAAATGTGCATAACATTACAGTCTATGTAACCTGTGGGTTTAACATGTGCACAGTGCTGTAGGCTGTGCAGCCTGTGGGTGTAACACATGCACAGCACTGTAGTATCTGTGGCGTGAAGGTGCAATGTGTCCACAACACTGTAGTGTCTGTGGCCTGAAGCTGCAGTGTGTCCACAACACTGTAGTGTCTGTGGCCTGAGGCTGCAGTGTGTGCACAGCACTGTAGTGTCTGGTGCATGAAGGTGCAGTGTGTGCACAGTACTATAGTGTCTGGTGCCTGAAGGTGGAGTGTGTGCACAGCACTGTAGTGTCTGGTGTGTGAAGGTGCAGTGTGTGTTCAGTACTATAGTGTCTGGTGCCTGAAGGTGCAGTGCGTGCACAGCACTGTAGCGTCTGGTACTTGAAGGTGCAGCATGTGCACAACTCTGTAGCATCTGTGGCCTGAAGGTGCAGTGTGTGCACAACACTGTAGTGTCTGTGGCCTGAAGGTGCAGTGTGTACACAGTACTGTACTGTCTTTGCCCTGAAGGTGCAGTGTGTGCACAGCACTGTAGTGCCTGTGGCCTGATGGTGCAGTGTTTACAGATTACTGTAGTGCCTGTGGCCTGAAGGAGAAAGCAGTGTGTGCACAGCAGTGTAGTGTCTAGTGTCTGAATGTGCAGTGTGTGTGCACAGTGCTGTAGTGTCTGTGGCCTTGAGTTACAGTGCGTGCACAGCACTGTAGTGACTGTAGCCTGAAGAAGCAGTGTGTGCAAAGCATTGTAGTGTTTGTGGTCTAAAGATACAGTGTATGCACAGCACTGTAGTTTATTTGGCCTAAAGGAGCAAGCTGTGTGTGCACAGCACTGTAGTATTTGTGGCATGAAAGTGTACAGTGTGCAAAACACTATAGTGTCTGTGGTCTGAAGGTACTGTTTGTGCATAACACTGTAGTGTCTGTGGCCTGAAGGTGCAGTGTGTGCACAGCTCAGTGATCCTTGTGGCTTGGATTTATAATATGTTAACAGCACTGCAACCGCTGTTGCCTTAAGATGTAAGTTGTGCACAAAGCTATTTAAAAAACAATGTAGTTAACGGCCTAAGTGTTAGGTTAAAAAATCTGATGACCTAGGAATAAAGCCATGCAAGCTATTTAAGGAAATTCTGATAAGAAGAAATCTGAGATGAGGGTGGTATGCTTCAGGTTTTGTAGCAGTTTTTTATGTGACTGGCAGTAATTTGTTGCAGTTTAAAGGAACCCAGGGGAAAATGATTAGATGAATTGGGAGGTTTGGTGATCTGTTGTTGTAGAGCAGATTTAGAAGTATATATGCAGTGCTTGTTAAAGATAGATTTACTATTTATATTAGATTATTCTGGAAGTAGGCTACACATAATGTTCCTCAGGATTTAGTAGCCTACTGTATTGCCTGGGGTCATCTTTTCAGTAATATTGTAGATGCTGAAATAGGATTGTTTGTTTTTTCTTATTTGACATTTTTACTTTATTCCTAAGTGTATTATGGACATCCATCCACAACCCTATTTTTTCCTATATGAGGCTGGGGTGTCTGAATTGATTAAGATATTCACTGTTTCCAAATCGTATTTCTTTGCCTCATTAGTTGCATTATTTCTGTTGACATTCAGGTAGCATTTGTAGATTGTGCTTTCTTTTTGGGAAGGGGGCAATGGAGTTTAGAATTGTTAAGAAGGTATTATAGAAATAGGTAACTATCTAAACTAAAGGAAGAAACTTTGGGGGCTTCCAGTTACATTTCCTAAGAAAGTTAAGTTAACAAAATTCATGTTATTGTTTTCCCATTTAAAGGTAACACTTTTGTGGCCTTTTGCTGTCCCAAAATTACAAAGTTATGATTATTTATTTATTTATTTATTTTATTTTATTTTACATTTGTTATGAATATGGACACAGAGAGAGTCGTGCAGATCTTCTAATCGGAAGATGTTGGTTAGTTATCTAATTAACGTTCAATCAATGATACTTTCTTTACCAGTGGCTTTATTAAGTTTGCTGGCATCTCTTGTTAACTGTGTGAATCTAAAAAGGTCAATGGAAATAGTTACAAATGAAAGAATTTGAGCTGGGCCAATATATGTTAACATTACCTAGTACTATCATTTGGTGTTTTGTGTTTAGTGAGATCCACGATAACCGATCTTGCGGTGTGGAGATGCTGTTGTTGATATTTTAAGGTGAGATACACACAGCAGACATGCAGAGTTCTGAGTAGATGTTGATTTTTAAGTTAGTAAGCAGTAGTTTGGATGACTTAAAACAGGGTATCAGTAGGTGGACTTGATGAAGACTGAGTTGGTTCCAATATACTGTGCAGAGTCTGTTTTCCTTTTGTAGATCTGTTGACCCTAGTAATACTATATCCATGTGGAAGTATTTACTTATTTTGACATTTTTCTTTTCAGCCAACTCTCTGTAATAGCTACAATGTCTGAAGATTTTTACAAGAGAATCCAGCTGTGGGGATGAGTAATTTTATGAAAAATATGTCACATGGATATTAAAAGTAACTGTATTCCATGCTGTAGTAGCTGTTGTAGAGCTGAGAATTATAAAAGATTGGGTCAAGGTTTGGTTCTACATCTCTGCACACTAGAAGGTGTACTGGGACTGGGGTGTGTCTTTGCTTTTACTTTTGCTTGGGAATTGTTTATATGGAGGTATTTCACGTGGAATAATGTAGGATGATTTTTAGAGAGAGTTGATATGTATTTAAATATACGTATGGATCTACTTTTATATGCCAAATTACCAAAATCCCAAGAGACACAATTGCGAAACTATAATATCGAAAGTTGGCTTTACTGAAAATTTAAAATCTCAAATGTCAGAATATTGAAATGCTGTTAACAGTTAAACAGTGTATTGGTAATTTGTATGCTATCCCTTTAACGTTTGCAGATTATAAGGGTAAACAGTATGGTGGCGTTAAGTTTGGACTCAGTGAAGCGTTGGCTAGGTATAGAAGTATAATATATATGAAAAAGAAAAGGAAGTTGTCATTACTGAAGACTAAGTTTAATATATAGAGCCGAGAGTGTTAGTGAAAAGATTTCTGTGTTCTATGTGCAAACGGGAAGGAAAAGTTGCAGGTGAAGGTGTTTATGCATCTGTAATTGTTAAAGTTTTACAGACATATGATGTTTATGTTAGGTAGAGGATGATGTTGAATTAGCAAGTTATAGTAAGGCATCGATATATTGTTAAAGATATATGTGTTGTTATTATTGAGTTGGTTGGCAATACTTTTAGATTTTTAAACTGTGCAGTATAGAACTTGAGTTGTGTACTGTTGGAATTAAGATCGCCATACAGAGCGGTATGGCATATTTACCATTTTATTCACTGTAGTGTGATCTTGAAGTTGATTTATTTAATTAGCACTGGGTGTGGGTGGCATGGTCCCTGCTTAAATGTATAAAACTCTGAAGTAAATTGATTTGATTTGTTGTTGTGTTTTGTATCTGTGAAGGGCAGGACAATTAAGTGTAGTTATTATTTTTCTATATTTTAATGTCGAGATTTTGTACTTTCAGTAAATTTAACTGCTAATGTTATGGTCTTGCTATTGTGTAGTTCGGGATATTGGGAATTCAGGATATCAAAGTAGATCCATATATATATATATATATATATATGTCTATATATATATATATATATATATATATATATATATATATATATATATATATAATTAAAGAGAGATGTTAAAGGAATAATATGACTTATTTTGGAGAAAGTTATAGCAGTGTTGGTTTTGCGAGATGCAGTGTTATTCACGTCAAGAATATTATTGTGGAGACTATTTCAACCTGTCTGAATTAGGTACATCTTGAGAAGCTGAACATGTTGGGTTGTTTCTAGAGAGGAAATGCAGCTGTAGAATCTTTTATTTCAGAAGATTTTTTTTTGTCTTGCTGAATGCATTATTTGAGTATGGTTTTAGCTTGAGGCTTAGTTAAGAAGGTAGAATCGAGTTTGTATTTTAAGAGTTAGTTTCTGTAGAGGCAGTTGAGGATCCGTTAGCAATGGTTATGCCAGATATCACACATTGTATGTGTACTGCAAAGGTGAGGACACCTGAGAGTGTATGGTGAATGGCAGCAGGACGGGAGTGAAGCGGGCAACAGCAAGACAGGTGCTGAAGCACACACACCTCTGAGACTTAAGCTGGTACAGAACAGCTACTCTGCCTACAATCAAATTATGTTTCAGTCAAGCAAGTAAGTGAAACTAAAAGTAGCAATTCAAAGTTTTCACTGCCATTTTTGAATTATTGGACATAGTAAGATAATGTTAGTGTAGCGGGTTCACAAGAATGTTTTTGTGAAGTGGGAGAAACTAGAACGTGCATACACACCCACACACACACACACACACACACACACACACACACACACACACACACACACACACACACACACACACACAGTGAGAATATGCAGACTCCAGGACTGCAGGGAAGAAATTTCACTGAGCCACTATGCTGATAGTCATTATAAATCAATAGATATTCCTTTGATAATGATAAAAGCAGTGCTTTTATGTTTTCATGCAAGTAAAATGTAATTACATTATTAATGTAATAACAGGCCTCTTGCTTAAAATAATACAGATATGCAAATACTGCTATATTCATGTAAAAATACTGGACATTTCAGGTATTTTTCTCATTCAAACAACAATATAACAAATACCTAATCTGAATCAGCTTCATATTATAGGAATTCATTTCTTCTATCCAGTAGGTTGGATACTGTTTAGGTAATGAAAGTGATTTGTTTTACATTTTGTTTTATTCTTTTTTGTATGCAACTTTGTTTCTCCTCTGTATCTGTTTCTACCAAAGAGTTAATCCTCAGAAATAAATCCGTGGTGTGTATACAGATCGGTTTCCTCCAGCTTCTAGTAGTTTATGGAGTGATTCACACTCAACGACATACTGAAAATGAAAGTGCATGTTCCATGTGTTTGTTCACTGCCATGCTGCACAGTGGGGGGCACCAGTTCAGTTCATTAGCGAAAACCTGTGAGTGGCACACACGACTCTTCAGATCTGTCAGTGCAGTGTGTGTAACGGCAGGTTCCCAGCAGCTAAGAGTGAATAAACACTCATAACCTACAGATACTGAAAGCAGAGCATTTGCACAGCAGCACAGAAAGGCTTTTCATATTTTACATCTTTTGAGTTCTCATCAGCCATATTCCAAGCCCATATACGAAATGTAATTTCAAGATAATCAGAATTTTTCTGGATATGTGTTCTGCGGCAGCATTCTAATTTTAAAAGCATCTTCTGTTAGCATGTGTTTTCATATATAAATGAATTAATATTTATTTAATCACAAGAGGCTGGCTAACAAAAAAAAAAGTGTTCATGACCATTCAGACTTATTTATTAACCATGTAAGTGGCGTGAATCTTTTGCGAACCTTTTTGTAGCCATATCCCAGGCCACAGCGTAAAGGAGATCAATACAACATATATGAGCAGTTTACAGTAGCAAATAAGCTAACATTTGTCAGAGAGAGCAAGTATTACTACATGAACAAAATTGAAAAGCATTCAGAAGACTTCAAGCAGATACTAGCCAGAGGTCAGGACTGAACTCTATACTCTTGAAATGTGATGGAGAAACCTTAAGTAGTATGACACTAACCCACTGCTGAACATGTATGTTCCTCAGATTTTCTTACGTTAAATAAGCCTTACCTTTTCAACACATAGTAAGATTAGTTTTCTAAAATAAAAAATGCTGGTGTATCTCTTTATCTCACTAGTGTTCCATAAGGTTGTATTATTTGAACATGTGTCAGTCTTTATGAGGTTCTGTAAGGCTGCAGTCCTTAATCTTCTCTTATTTAACTAGTTCATAGGTGTGTACTAGGCTAATGGCCCTGGAACCTTTACAAGCCTAGCCCATAGGATTACCCTGGCATCATGCCACCTGACCTTAGTTCCCAGTGCCTCTGTCGAGTAGAGCCACTGGAGTGATCCCTGGGGTGAATTTTCAATTTCCCATCCACTCATCAAGATTTCTCTTGAAAAGAGCCAGTGAGGTGCTCTGTTTTGACATGTATAGGAAGTCTATTCCATAGCATGGGCAGTCTCTGGGTTATGAACCTGTCCCTCTAACATGTTCTGTTGATTGTTATATCAACTTCCTTCTTAACTCATGTTCTGGAAGCATATTACTGCTTACAGATGATGCCATTTTCTATAATGGTAGCCAAAACAAAAGGTGGTCTGTTAAAACACTGCAACATCTCTCCAGGATTATAACATTTGCAGCTAATTATAGTCAGACTGCCTTTGGTCAGCTCAGATTTGTGAGTGGTAGCATGTCTTTCTATTTCCTATAGCAGAGAAATCCATGTTGAGGATGTTGCTTAGGTTACCACTACAGTGGAAGAGATTCCCCGTATACCTATAACAAAAGCCATTCCATGACCCTGTTTAAACATAATTTTGACCAATGGATGGGAAAAAGAAAATTAACCTCACAACTGACCTCTGTCCTCTTTATGGATAGAGGCAGTGCTTAAGGACCCAACCTTACAGTGGGGACGCTGATACACCAAGGTGAGACCCAAAGAAAATAATCTGCTACAAATGAGCTATTTAAATATAGCTTTGACAAAGTTAAGTTAAACACCAGTGGGATAACACACCTGGTAACAAATGGGAAGCACGGCTAGGCTTAAAATGTCCCATTAGGGACGATACCCTAGTTCTTACCTATAAACGTGTAAATACCTTTGGGAGAATAATAGAGTGTTAATCATGTCAAAATTGTACATAACATATAGGTTCAATGACTGCTCTATGATATGTACAAACTCTTGGCCTTTCCCTGACAGTGTACTGGTAATATATGGATATGCTGTGGATGTGGTCTTGGCTCTGTAATAAAATGCGTTTCTTCATCAGAGGTGCACTTTCCAATCAATGTAGCTTAGAACTATGCACAGCTGTAGGTGTTTTAGCCTGTGTGACTTGTACAGACACCAGTACTATGTTAGAATGCTCATTGACAGAACTTCACCGTTAATTTCATTGTTAGCCATGATAGTAGTTGTATATTGCTATTTCCAAATTCGTTAACCAAATGTACTCATGCCCCGTGCACTGTCTACTTCATTATGCTTTCGTAGCTAAATAGCCTCCCTGTCATCAACAAACTGAAGTAGGTACAAGGAGGTATCTAGGACACAGCATCATAGGGCCAGTCATCAAGAACCCACTAATCACTGGAAAGGCCACAAACAATTAGAGACAAAAACAGTGAGAAATCTTTAACAATAAATACATACATGAATAAAGCAGATGCACACACACACACACACACACACACACACACACACACACACTCACACTCACTCCCTCTGTACCTTAATGTAAGAAGGAAGCCCTCCCCTCTACACCAGTTGTTACTTACTTATAGTAACTCCAAAAGAGCACATGCTTAAAGAAGGTGAAGGAATCAGAGTACACAAAACTGGCTGTTATCTTCGATTCCATACTTGTGCATACTTTGTTACTCAAATGATTTTTATTTTTGATAGTAAGATAATTAATAATAAATAATTACAACTTAATTAATAAATACAAAATTAAACATATTTAACTATATACAATAAGTACAATGTCCAAAAAAAAGAAAACAATAAAACTAGAACTAGAAAATTTACATTACTCAATAAAAGAATAAACAATGTAAAGACGATTTTCACTTATTCATTGTGAAGAGGTATAGAATCCATTTGTAAAGTGTCAATAAGAGAGAGAACTTTTTTCCAAGTATTATTGATGAAAGGTTTGGGATGAATTCCGTATTCCTTGGAGACTGTAATAAACAGAACAGAGCCCCTGAGAATTCTATAATCGACCCTAAGGTAATGTGTCCTCTATTCATTTCTTTTGCTTTTGTTTACAGGGTTAATCTGATTGAGTTTAGTCAAAAGACCCTTTTCAGTAAAGGCCCAGGAAGAAAAGTTCCAGCATATTACAAGCATTTTCAAACAAGCATTTCAATACTTCACTAATTGCACATACAGACATTAAGTAATGTATATTGACAAGTGTACATACATTTGATTATTAGATTACATTCGTATGACATAAAGGCAATTGTTACAGTATAAAAGATCTTATGCATTAGTATATGTTGAACACTAAGCATTTGAAGAGGTGCATTAGTACGTTTGTCAAATAGATAATAGACATTGTGATTACTGCTAAGAATTCAGTGAAATGGAAATGAGGGGAGGAACTTGATAGAATATTAAGCAGTTTCAGACACAATTGTATGTGGCAACCATAAGATTTATAGTAGAAGTGTAGAGCTGGGAGCAAGCCGTGTCACTTAAACTATGTATAAGGGTTGGGGTGCTAGTAAAACTATGCAGTTATTAGTAAAGACTGGTTGTGAGGTTTAGGATTCTGAATGAAGAGAAGTGTTAAACGGTACAGCAAGCTGAAGATAAGACTGGCATTTATCCCTGGAGATGTAGAACAGCAGATGCATTGATCTGATGGGTGAAGTTTTAGTTGTGTTTAAATAAATGTGCATTTTAAGTGGATTTCCATGGTAGTGGGATGTGATTTCATAGTTTATCTGCACTATTTGAATGTAGAACATCACTTGCAGTATTAGATAATTTAGTTATAATGAGTGTAAAATTCTGTTCTTGGAGTAGTGTTATATGAAATTCTTAAAGGCTAGGTAATTTATGGCTTATAGAGAAGTTTGTATATTGTATTTAGTTGAGAAAGTGATGTGGTAGTTGTAACTAGCTTAATTCTTTGGGTATTAGACAGTGCTGTGTTCTATTCTTATAGTTTACTGCAAATTTAGCTATTTGATTATAATATTGCTCAAGTTTAAACAGGTGTAAAACTTAAAGGTTAGTGAAGACCAAGGCAGCACAGAGGAGAGACAGCAGTAAGAATGTAGAGGTTATGTCATCTAGCTATGTCAGTGAGGTAGGTCTTTTACTCTCTATAATGTACCTAGTTTTTGACTAGTTCATTTTATTCACATGTGATACATTGTAGATGAATTTCAACTGATTATCTGTGATGGCATCCAGTAATTTTGTTTGGTTCTATCACTGTATTATTGGCAGAGACAGTAGTGAATAGTGTGGTTTAGGCAGAAGTCTATTTTGGGGTAAAAATCAGTATTAATTTTCTTTTAGCATTTAGACGTAGTTGTGAGCTATTTAGTCATGTTTCAATTGATAAGAAGGATTGTTGCATAAGTTTTGAAGTTCAGAGAGAAGGATTTGATAGAGCACATTAGAGTTGAGTCATCAGCTTACAGAATAGGTTAATAGGTGTTTACTAGGCTAAAGGGTAATTGTGATGTGGAGTTCAGGGAAGAGTTAAGACAGGCACTGGGTGGCAGTGTAGAGTTACCATATAGCTGTGTAACTACAGCAGTACTAGTAAGGGAGACAGCTAGAAAGGTGCTTGGTATGACATCTGGACAGAGGAAGGACGACAAGGAGACATAGTGGTGGAATGAGGAAGTACAGGAGAGTATACAGACAAAGAGGTTGGCAAAGAAGAAGTGGGGATTGTCAGAGAGATGAAGAAAGTAGACAGGAGTATAAGGAGATGAGGTGCATGGCAGAGAGAGGTGGTGAAGGCTAAGGATAAGGCATATGAAGAGTTGTATGAAAGGTTGGAGAAAAGGATCTGTACCAATTGGCTAGACAGAGGGACTGAGCTAGGAAAGATGTGCAGCAGGTAAAGGTGATAAAAGATAATGAGGGAAACATACTCACAAGCGAGGAGAGTGTGTTGAGCAGATGGAAAGAGTACTTTGAGGGGTTGATGAATGAAGAGAATGAGAGGGAGAGAAGGTTGAGTGATGTGGGGATAGTGAATCATGAAGCTCAATGGATTAGCAAGGAGGAAGTAAGGATAGCGATGAAGAGGGTGAAGAATGGAAAGGCTGTTGGTCCAGATGACATACCTGTGGAAGCATGGAGGTGTTTAGGTGAAATGGCAGTGGAGTTTTTAACCAGATTGTTTAATGAAATCTTGGAAAGTGAGAGGATGCCTGAAGAATGGAGAAAAAGTGTTTTGGTACCGATTTTTAAGAATAAGGGTGATGTACAGAGCTGTAGTAACTACAGAGGGATTAAATTGATCAGTCACAGCATGAAGTTATGGGAAAAAATAGTGGAAGCTAGGTTAAGAAGGGACGTGATGATTAGTGATCAGCAGTATGGTTTCATGATGGGAAAAAGCACTACAGATGCAATGTTTGCTCTGAGATTTTTGATGGAGAAGTACAGAGAAGGTCAGAAGGAGTAGCATTGTGTTTTTGTAGACTTAGAGAAAGCATATGACAGGGTGCCTAGAGAGGAGTTGTGGTACTGTATGAGGAAGTGGGGAGTGTCAGAGAAGTATGTAAGAGTGGTACAGGATATGTACGAGGGTAGTGTGACAGCGGTGAGGTCTGTGGTGGGAGTGACGGATGCGTTTAAGGTGGAGGTGGGATTACATCAAGGATCAGCTCTGAGCCCTTTCTTATTTGCAATGGTGATGGACAGGTTGACAGATGAGATCAGACAGGAGTCCCCATGGAATATGATGTTTGCAGATGACATTGTGATCTGTAGTGAGAGTAGGGAACAGGTGGAGGAGACCCTGGAGAGATGGAGATATGCTCTAGAGAGAAGAGGAATCAAGGTCAGCAGGACTAAGACAGAATATATGTGTGAATGAGAGGGATGATAGAGGAATGGTGAGGATGCAAGGAGTAGAGGTGGTGAAGGTAGATGAGTTTAAATACTTGGGATCAATAGTTCATAGTAATGGTGAGTGTGGAAGAGAGGTAAAGAAGAGAGTACAGGCAGGATGGAGTGGGTGTAGAAGAGCGTCAGGAGTGATTTGTGACAGACGAGTACCAGTAAGAGTGAAAGGGAAGGTCTACAAGAGGGTAGTGAGACCAGCTATGTTATATGGGTTGGAGACAGTGGCATTGACAACAAGGCAGGAGTTAGAGCTGGATGTGGCAGAGTTAAAGATGTTAAGATTTGCACTGGGTGTGATGAGGGTGGACAGGATTAGGAATAAGTATATTAGAGGGTCAGCCCAGGTTGGAAGGTGTGGAGACAAAGCCAGAGAGGCAAGATTGCATTGGTTTGAACATGTGCTGAGGAGGCATGCTGAGTATATTGGGAAAAAGATGCTAAGGATGAAGCTACCAGGTAACAGAAAAAGAGGAAGGCCTAAGATAAGGTTTATGGATGTGGTGAGAGAGGACATGCAGGTAGTTGGTGTGACAGAGCAAGATGCAGAGGACAGGAAGAAATGGAAACAGATGATCTGCTGTGGCAACCCCTAATGGGAACAGCAGAAAGAAGATGATGACTAGGCTAATGACTACAAGGGCCTTTTTAAGCCTAGCCATGCATCCTAAATCTCTGACAAGTTCTGGTAATAGGTTAATAGGTGTTTACTAGGCTAAAGGGTAATTGTAAGCAGAAACTTGGGAGGTCAAACATTTATAAGCAGGGCCTGGGAGATGAACCATTTACAGGCTGCGTGTGTCCATTAGAGGCATAGGTGCCAAACCAGGGATGAATTTCCTGTTCCCCATCCAGTTGTACAAGTTACATTTGAATTGCGTTAGAGAGTAACTCTGCTTCACAAGAATGGAGAACCTGTTCCAGAAAAGGGTAGTCTCTGGGATACATACATGTCTCTCCAGCATGTCCTGTTTATATCACAGGCAAGGTTTAAGTCTTTAGAACAGGTAATTCTGGTGGTGATTGTTTTGTGGATATGCAAGAGGTCCATCAGAGTGGGGTCTGACAATGCTTTGTATGCCAGACATAGATCTCCCCTCAACAGCCTGTAGGAGAGAGAATACATGGATAGGGCCTCGAAGCAGTCTGCACAGGATGTTACTTACACACTCTATTCTTTTAGTGAGGAACCTCTGTGGACGTTCCATTTGCTGGAGTTGCCTAGTTAGGTACATACCAAAGGGGACATTGCACTCAATGATAGGTCTGATGAATGCCGAATATAGTGGAACAATGACTTTATTTATTTATTTATTTATTTATTTAACATTCTTCTACATGCTTCTACTCACCCCTGCCTGTGTGCTCTCTGGCTTTAGAAGCTGGATCAAACTTGAAGTCATTTTTGCTGGATTGTGAACAGAATTTTTTCTAAAGGTGATTTCATTTGTTTCTACACGTTGGCTGTTTAGTGGTTTATTCAGTTTTCTTGTTGTATTTTGGAAATCAGAGTACCCGGAGAAAACCCACATGAACACAGGGAGGACATGCAGACTCCACACAGAAGGCACTCCAGCCAAGAATCAAACCAGAGAACCTCTTGCTGTGAGGTGACAATGCTACCGCTGCACCACTGTGCCATCCAGCTTCCTTGGGCGTAGATGCCATACCTTTGTTTATAAATTGCAAATTACAAACAAAGTTACTCGATATACCTTAGAAAGCCTTTTTTAGAGAATAAGCATTTATTTACTTGTCTGTTAAGTTTATGATGTGTGTATATAGAATATAGATGGGCGGTTAATGTTCTATAAGTTCCCAAATTAATAAAAAGAAATGACTTTCCTTTGAGGTGCCCTTATTAGGCATTTAACCTGTTAAAACTTTGCTTTATACCTACCTAAGAATCCTCCTTAGCTTGTAGTCTGGCTAAAGCTTTTGCTATCCCCTTAGTACCATTTTGGTAGCTTCCATGCACTGGGCATTACAACATAATGAGGTCTAGTTCAGAACACATTAAGGGGGCTCTATTTGGTGCTAGGAGATTTGACAAAAAATGCCTTGTGGCAAATGGAACATGTGTGTGCAGTTACAGATACATGGCTTCAAAGAAATTAAAGCACTCCCTTTATTTTTATTAATGTTATTCATGCCTTTAGAACTACTAGCTGGTTTGAGGGAGTACCAGTATTTCTGGAAGATGTTATGACCTCATGACTGATTTCTCAGGAGCCCAAATTTGAACTCTTATATGTTCAAGTCAATCTAAACAATAGTAATTTCCACTTCATAGCTAACTATAGAACATCCGCTATGTCCCCTTCTGACAATGTTGGCTATCCTAAAAGCCTCAGCTGAAATCCCCATTAAGTCCAACACCTTTCTCTTGGAGAGCCTCACCTACTGATCAGTATTCCACATGGCCTACATCACCAGTGGTCAGAAATGCCCATTTATTCCTTGTTATAAATGCTAACTTCCTAGTGCAAATAGTTAACTGTTCCACCTAGGAGCTCAACTAACCTTGATCTTGTCCTCACAAATATGGCCACTTCTTGAAGACCTCCATATGTAGTACCTTCACTTGTTAAATCACACCATGAACTGGAGAACTTTTCCTTTAAAGATGGTGGTGCATTCCCAGTAAATGCCTCCATGGTTTGGGACTTCAGGAAAGCAAATGTTCTTCAGGAACTTGATGACTTAAATAAATTATTCCTGTGAAATAGCGGATAGTGGTTATACAATGCATAAACCCACACCTGGTCCTGCCCAACAGCTTTGACACTTTTTTCAATGCAGGCATTATTGACAGACATGTAAATTTAATATAAATCAATATGCAGTGTATCAAATGCTACAACTGCACTCCAAAAACAGGAAAAGGAAAACCTTGTCAAGTACCTGTATGATATTGGAAAGGTGCTTACCAAACTTTTGTCTGTTTCATGTATACGAAATTCTGCCTCTTTTTAGGTCTTTTGAGTAGATGTCTTTTGATACTCTGTACCTCAGTGTTTGACTTCTGAATGAACTGTTAATGTATTCCATACTGTATGTATCCTCTCCTTGTGTGTATGCAATGAAAGCTCTCATAACATGAAGGAATGTTCCATGTAATTCCCTGTTATTCTATGTATGTGTTGTTTGAAACTTGTCTCCCTGGGCCTCTGCTGAAAATGGACCTGTGTCCAGTCGGCTTTCCCGGTTAACAAATGTAAAATAAAGTAAAGAAAATGAAGCACCCTTAAGGCTTGTTAGTATCAGGTCTCACAATGGAGATTTACATTCTCCATTCTGTGTTCATTGTCTAACTCTCTCCATTACCAGTTACCAGCTTATGTAAGTTTCTATCCAGCAAGCTATCCTCCCCAAATTTTGGCTATATAATACCCTTGTCTGTCTCTGGTTTCCTTGTTTGTTGTTATGCCCCTACTATGTGCCTGTGTCTCTCTGTCCCACACCAATCCCTCCCCATTTTTACATTGACTAGGGTTGCCACTTTGCTGGGCACACCCATATTGGTCTTTATTCCAGCCACTGTGCTCAGCTGTGCTGTACTTCCTAATAGTAGCTATACATCACAGCATTGTGCACAGGGATGCACATTGACGCAGTCATGCTGGTCTACCTTTACTATAAAGTCAAGGACAGTGGCTGTTTGTCAGATTACAAGTTCCAGCAGTGCAGTACCACAGCTCTGTTCATCCCATTTAAGGTTCCCACTGCACGGCTGTATAGCACTGTTCATCCTATTACAGGTTCCTGATGTATGGAGCTCTGTTCATTCCATTACAGGTTCCTTTTGTATGATAGCCTAGCACTGTTAATCCCATTGCAGGTTCCTGCTATATGGTTGCATAGAACTTTTCATCCCATTGCAGGTTCCTGCTGTATGGTTGCAAAGAACTTTTCATCCTATTGCAGGCTCCTGCTGTATGGTTGCATAGCTCTTCATCCCATTACCACAGTACCTCCTTTCTATAAAGTTCTCCTTTGCCTGCTCCATCTCACATTAACTTCCTGGCATTGTATGTGTGTGTGTGTGTGTGTACATGTGCGTGCATGTGTGCATGTGCACATGTTATGTTAATGTGACAAAACAGTATATAGACAATGAAAACAAAACTCCAAAATTCCAATGGTTGACATTGTGCAAGTTCTATAAGGCCACTATGCCAGGATAATGTATTTCAAAAATTCACTCCCAATTTAGAAACAGGAGACCGGCATCGCTAAGTCACTGATACCTCTTTGCATAGTAAAATAATGCTGGTGTCCATGACAAAATGCAAATCGGTATGTAAAACGTGTGTGTGTGTGTACATTATATATATATATATATATATATATATATATATATATATATATATATATATATACACACACACACACACACATTGATAACACAGAAAGCCCAAAATCTCACACTACATAGTGAGCTACAGGGCTGTTAACTTGACATATTGTTTTTTTTCCCTGCAGTATGAAGTACACAGGATAACTTATACACAACTATAGGCACTGTGAGGACTGTTTACTCCAGTCTAAACACAGTAATTGTATATATCAAGGTTGGTATTAGTATGAGACAATGTCTTTTTACTATTTACAGATATATATGTACATAAAAAATTGCGGGTCCCCTTCGATAGATCGAATATTTACAAGTTTGAACCTCATATGGCTGAGACCATATGTTTGAACTTGTAAAAGTTCAATCGGACTGAATGGAGATCTCCGTACAGTGCGGAACGGGAAGATTTCCCTTTTCCACAATGTAGTGCGATCTTGGAGTTGGTATATTTATCTAAGGGGGGGGTGTGAGGGGCATTTAGTTTTGTTTTTTTTTTACTTTTTTCTTCATTGTTCGAACTTTTACAAGTTCTAACATATGGTCTCTGCCATTTTTGGTTCGAATTTGTAAAAGTTCGATCTACTGAAGTAGATCCAAAAAAATTGCACATACGTATGCACATAACCTCATTAGTCAGACATACACAATCTTTTCTGCATCTTTAACACATGTTCATAGCAATTAGTATACAGACATATAACAAACATAGAATGGATTCTATCCAAATAACAGTACAATCTGTAGATGTACTGTTTGAGGACCTTTATGCAATCCTGGCAAGTCAGCTGTGTTTTCTACTGCACATTCCATCTGCCTAGCTGTAGTACCTATCTCTGTAAAAAGGCAGAATAAGTGTACAACGTCTCAGTAGCAGTCAGAAGCAAATGTTTGTAGTGTATTGGAATGCGACATATAATTTGAGTCTGTCACTTTCTAGTGTCCCTTAGGACAGTGGAGGGAATGGTGTTGCACTGTGGTGGATGTACAGGATACAAGCATGGGAAGATTTGATTTCCCACAGAAGTTTACATCATATTTTCAAAGACATCCTAGTTCATTTTATAGCCTACCCTGTTCTGCACATGATGCACACGACTGTGATCAGACATTTGCTGGTTTCATGACCACATGCAAATTGCAAGCACATGATTACTCGTCTGGAGATGTCCTTTCATGTCACTGTTGCAGTATTCTTTACATAAGGAATTCTCTGCCAAGAGTAGCCCAATGTCCGGCCAGTATACGAAAGCCTTAAGAATATAGAGACATCATACATTACACAATATGCTCCCTACATAAGGAGTAGGGCAGAAATGTGATGTATGGACATGCATACCTCAGAACTTCTTTGCCGCCAGTCCAAACTCCATTGTTGAGCTTCGGTCTGAACACTCTTTCTGTGCTGGTTATGGAGACATGTTTCAGATAAGTGCCCCATCGGGGTGCCTTCTTATCATTTTTTACTTTTATTTTTGTTAGTTTACTTGTCATCCAGAAAAGGGAAATGTCAGTGTGGGAGGCAGATTTCCCGTAAGGATTGTCACGAGCAGGGTCTCTTCTGTTTGGGTGCTTCTCACATCCATACGCAGTGTTCTATCTGACAAGTGTTTTTCCCTAAGACCCTACAGTCATTTCTTCTTAAAACGTCTTAAATTGTTTGAATAAGGATCTGTGGTGGAAAAATCCTGTCCCAAAAGTCAGCCACCTGCCAAGAAAAAGGCCAAAAAACTCAGGTCTGATTCATCTGCTCTCCCACCTCCCCCAGGTGTTGAGTCTCTCAAGGCTGTTGAAAGCCCAGAGGATTGCCAGTTGTTGTTTCATATTCCTGTGCTGTGACCCTGTTGGAAAGCCAGCATGGATCAGATTTCTCACACATTCTCAGGGGCACTGCAAACATCCCCCCAGGTGTTGAGGGGGAACCACAGCTGATTATTTCTGAAGGACTGAATGGGATACTGCAAATCTTAGTTCAGCAGGAGATTCCCACTATGTTGGTTGAGTGTAGGCAAAGGTTCAAACCTCCTAGGTTTTTTAGGGAAGACATCCATCAAAAGAATAAAACAAAAAAAAACAAGCATGTTTCCCCTGTTGCTAAAGATCCCCAGCATGAATGGCAGGATTTTACTCAGGGGTTGTATAATGTCTTAATGGTCTTAAAGCCTCCCCAAGTGCTATTTCCTGCTTAGTTATCCACTCTGCTTAAGAGATACACAGAGCAGGAATCCTCTGAAAAGGATTTGGATTCTGAAGAAGAGTCGTTGGCATATTTCTCTCAAATCCCTTTTCCTTTGCATTATGACTCTGAGAAGGTTGACTTTCTTAGTCCAGACTCTCCCTTGGAAGACATCTACTTGGGGGACACTGCCTCTTGCATGATGGAATGTTTCAAATGGGACTGCTCTCAGGTTTCCGATATTCAGAAGAGGTATTATGAACTCCTACAGATGGAATCTCCTAAGTCCTCTGCTGTATCACCAGTCTTGGCTGCCCTTCTAGATGGCTCTGTGGCCCAAGATGCCCAACCTCCAGCCCCTAAGAAACAGGGTACCTCATGATTGTAAATTCTTGTACAAATGTCTCTCCACTGATCCTTCTGTGGTGTCTGGCTCATCTGACAAGCCTTCTAAACTTCTGCCTTCTACTAAACTACTTCCTTTAGACAAGGACATTAGAAATGTGAAACATTTAGGCAAAAAGATGTAAACTGCTACCACCTTAGCTTTTTGGGCTATTAATTACCCAGACCCATATGACTAGGTATGTTTTAGCTCTTTTTTCATAAGCTTCTCAGGCTTTCTCTGACCTCCCTTATTCAGAAGGGAAGGTCTTGGCCCTTTCCCTACTGCATTCTACCTCTCAAGTGGCTCGCCACCCTATTAAATGTAGTCATGATGCAGCTGATGCCTTCTCTAGGGCTGCTGCCTTTGGTTCTGTTTTGAGATGTTTTTCTTGGCTTTGTCTCCAGCCCATACCTGAGGATATTAAGACTAAATTGCTAGATGCTCCTCTTGATAATGAGAACCTTTTTTGGTTCTACTGCTGCTGCTAAAAATTTTAAATCCCTCCAAGATAAAGGCTAGGTCTTGCAGGATCTGCAACATATGTTTATCCCTTCTATTCCTAACTTCCAGAGGAATTATCCCTCCAAATCTGCCTTTGTACACAGACCGCCTCCCCCTCCCCCTAAAGGTAACAAGGGTAATAGGAGAGTACCTCCTACTAAGTCTACTTAAAAGCCTCCTTTTCAAGACAAACCAGGTGCCATCTAACTGGTTGCTTCCCCTTCCATGAGTCAGGTTCCGTTATCCCTTCTCTGTCCCGTCCCAGTTGTTTAAGAGTCACTCAAGACACACAGGTTCTTTCCATCATCTGCCAGGGACACATCATGGTATGGAAATCTCTTCCTCCTTTTTTAGGCATTCCTCAACCTCCTCAGGAGCAGCTTCCTTTCTTTACAAAATTGCTTCAGGACCTTTTGGAACAGGGCACAATTCAAGTCCTGCATCCTGGCCAAGAAAGAAAGGGGTTTTACTGGTACCCAGGAAAGAAAGGAAGATACCTGGTGAGTCATTCTGGATCTTTCTCAGCTCAACACCATTCTGAAGGTACCTTCCTTTCAGATGTTCCTTCACACCCTGTTCCCTTCTCGTCTTCCACAGGCTTTCTTAGTATCCGTGAACCTCAAGGATGCTTATCTTCAGATACCAATTCAACCCCTTTTCAGGAGGTTTTTACATTTCTCTGTTTTTTCTTTGCATTTTCAGTTCTCTGCTTTTCCCTTTGGCCTCTCTACTGCCCCAAGGGTATTCATCAAATGCCTTACTCCTGCCATTGCCTTTTGCAGGATGAGAGAGGTCCAAATCTTTCCTTATCTGAACAACCTGGTCAATCAGGCTTCATCCTCTGAGGTCTTGCTTCAGCACCTCCTTTTATGGTTTGTCTCTTACAATTGCTAGGGTTTATCATAATCTTTCAGAAGTCAGTCCTGGTTCCTTCTCAGGATCATGTGTTTTTCAGTTGCAGAATCCAGACTATTCCCATGCTGACATCCTTGCCTCCACACAAGGCTCTCTCTCTAATCACTTCTTTTCAATTTCTTTTTCCTCTGGCTTCAGTCATAGCCATCGATTTTCTCAGGGTTATAGATTTCATCCTCCAAAGTCTTGCTTCAGCACCTCCATTTATGGCTTGTCTCTTACTGTGCCTGAGGTTTTCCATAAACTTTCAGAAATCAGTCCCAGGTCCTTCTCAGGATCACATGTTTCTCAGTTGCAGGATCCAAACTATTCCCATGCTGGTATCCTGGCCTCTACACAAGGATGTCTCTCTAATCACCTTTTTTCAATCTCTTTTTTCCTCTGGCTTCAGTCATGGACAGGGATGTTCTCAAGGTTCTAGGATTCATGGCCTCCACCATTCCTATACTGCCTCTGGCCAGATTTCATATGAGAAAGCTACAGTGGTTCCTTAAGTCAGTGTGGCTTCAGCACTGTCATCCACTGGATTTTTGGTCCCTCTCCTCACATGCCTCAAATTTGAACTTCAGTGGTGTGTTCATTAGCTTTCTCTCTACCCAGGACTTCCCTTTCAACCCCCTGTCCCTTCTCAGGGACATTTTTCAGATGCCTTGGACAGGTGGTGGGGAGCTTCCTTCAGTTCCCTCAAGGTTTGGGGTCTCTGGCTTTTTCAACACAGGTCAGATCAGATCAACATAAAGGAGATGAGAGCTCTCCTTTTAGCTCTTGTGGCTTTCCATTCCCTCGTTCTTCCAGGGCCTCTCAACATCTTCACGGACAATACCACAACGATGTGATATATCAACAAGCAAGGGGGAACACGGTCCTACCTTTTTTTGCATACTGGCTGCTCAGGAATGGGATCTAGCTGTACAGTACTGAGTGACTCTTCAGGCTGCCTACACTCTTCAGAGCAAAATATAGTGATAGACTCTTTGAGCAGGTCCAGTACACAGACTCACGAATAGATGCTTCACAGAGATGTGTTTCTGTGGGTGTGACGATGTGAGGTATTGTCAACAATGCCAGGAGTAGAAGGGCAGTGGATGTGTAAAATATGCCAGCATAGCTAGTTGGAGTTTTGTAAATAATTATATAGCTTTGTATATCAAATTGATTTCTACAGGTGCTTGTTGAAAATGGATTTATAAAGCCGCTGGTGTTAATAAAAAGTACCAACTGCTGGACAAAAAAGAAATACACCTGTATGTCAGACTGCATTGTAACTGTTGAAATGAATATATTGTAACAGAGGATACATGAAGAAAAGAGGTTAATCTCAGTCCAGCTAACTTTGAAAAATAGTTTGAAATTAAATTACCTGGTAAGCCATAAGAATTGCACCTTACAGTTCTGATTTCAGCCAAAGACAAGATGTCTGTGAAAACAAGAACTAGGAATCCTTGTTGCATTTTGTATTCTACATGAACTACAGAGTGAACTGGCACCTCACATGTGTGCCCTGTTCAACCACAGCCTCACCTCAGACTTTGTCCTTACTGAATGGCGCACTGCTACAGTCATCCCTCTCCACAAAGGAGGAGCAATTACAGACCCTGGGAACTATCGCCCCATTAGCCTGATGAGTCTGATATGCAAAGCTATGGAATGTATCATCATGGACCTAATAAATAAGGATATAGAGAATCTCCAAACTCTGGATCCCACACAGTTTGGTTTTGTGAAGGGTAGATCATGCCTGCTCAACTTGGTCGACTTATTTTTGGCCATCACCAGAGCTGTGGATGAAGGCAAGGTGGTTCATACAGCCTACCTTGATCTGGCCAAGGCCTCTGATACCATTCCCCACTCAGGAATCATAGAAAAACTCACTAAGCTAGGCATCAACCCCTATATCAATAGGTGGGTTGCAAACTGGCTCACACAATCCACAGTGTGAAAGTCACGAGTGGAGTCCCACAGGGTTCGGTCCTGGGTCCTCTCCTGTTTGGTATCTACTTCTCTGAAGTCCAGGCCCACAAGAAGGGACTCTGGCTGACAAAGTTTGCAGACAATTGCAAGTTGGGAGCTATTATTAACACCGCAAGTGATGTTGACATCCTACAGAAAGGCCTCGCTGAGACCAACGACCGGTGTCAGAACCATGGCCTTAAGCTCAATGCCAAAAAATGTTGTCTTCCCCTGTGGGAAAAACAAAGTTCCCTTGAATTACCTCATCAATGGTAGTCCACTGAACACAAAAGGCGTTATAAGAGATCTGGGAACACAGGTTGACAGCAACTTCTTTTTTGACCACCACAATGCCACTGTGGTCAGAAAGTCCTTCTGTGTGGCACATCTCATTACTAAGGGTTTTGCATCCAGAAAAAAAAGAGGTCATTGTCTCCCTCTACTCTTCCCTCATTAGGCTAATTATTGAGTACAATGCCCCATTTGGCATGTATCTCACTAAACACCTGCAACAACTGGAGAGGCCCCAAAAGTACCTCACAAAGAGGATCCTAGGCCTTAAATATTTGTCCTATATGGACAGACTCAAACTCCAACTATTCTCTGTCTCATATCGCCTACTTAGAGGCGATTTCTGCTTGACTTACAAAGCCATGTCTGACCCAGATCTGTTAGAAATGCTACATCAAAAGAAATCCCAATCCGTCCACACCACATGCTCCAGAGACCTCAACTTCATTAACACAATCAACAAAACATGCTGGACGGAAAAGTTTATAACCTAGAGACTGCCCATGTTATGGAATAGACTTCCCATACATGTCAAGCAGAACACCTCACTGGCCCTCTTCAAGAGAAATCTTGATGAGTTGATGGGAAGTAGAAAATTCACCCCACAGATCACTCCATTGGCTTTACTCAACAGATGCACTGGGAACTAAGGTCAAGTGGCACGATGCCAGGGTAATCCTATGGGCTAGGCTTCTAAAGGCTCCAGGGCCATTAGCCTAGTACACACCTATGAATCTATGTAGTAGGAACTACTTGCTACCTTGGAAGGGTGGAAGTGCTGAATTTTTTTTTTGACTTCCAGAAGCAGCAACAGATCTTAACAAAGCTCTAGGTGTGTAAGGTAACACATCTGTTCTAAATCCTGGCAGTCACTAGTAAAGGGGGTAGTATAGGAACCAGAGGTCAGATGATCAGATGTATGTGGTGTCATTCTGTAATCTCTCACTGAAATGATGTTTTAATACTAGATGAGACAGAAGTCTCAAAGCAGTCTGTTTTTGAAACATGACATAGAAGGATCACTCACCCACTTCATCTTGCCTTGCTAGCAAGTAACCAGGGAGTAGTAATTCTTGAGATCAGTCAGAAAAATATAGTGAGATTAGTTAAGTACTGTTTTTATGTATCTGTGCGAATCTATTCACCTATGTTATTTTAATATATCTTGTTGATTGAAATTGAAACTCTGGTGTTTATTGTAAATAGATATTTAGTATTTTCATGTTCTTTTATTTATTATTAAATATATTTAAACTTTTCATTGTGGCTGGTCCTTTAGAAAATATTTTAAACTTTGAGAGTACTTATATTTATTTCGTGATTATGTGGCCACTCCTGAAAGCCTTACTGCATTGGTCAATGCAATGGATATCTAGAGGGCTCCTCTGTGCCTTCCTCCTCCCAAATTTCCTCTCCCTTATGTAAAGAACACTGCCTCAATGATATGCAAGGGCATAGAGTATTCACTCCCTCCCTCTTACCCCTTCTGCTCTGTTCTATTCCTTCTGTCTTCCTGGCCTGAAATTATTTTCCTTTTTCTCCTTCTGGAAGCAAATGTTCCTCCTAGTTCCTAGGAATATTTTTTCCCCCTGGAGCTTTTCATTTCTGAGGTATGTACATTTGTATGTCACCTTTATGCCCTATGTCTTGTGCAGGGAGCATATGTGTCACATACGACATCTATATATTCCTAAGGCTTTGGTATACTGGACAGACATTGGGCCATCCTTGGTTTGGAATCCTTTATGTAAAATTACTGTAGCAGTGTAGAGAATGACCTCTACTGTTATGCTAAGATTTTACACAACTTTACTTTTTCATAGGAGAGCAGCACAGTGCTGCAGTTTAAGTTCAAAGTATTTTTCTGAAGAATAATTCATAGGTTAAGTATTAGTTTAAGGGAGTGCACACTTATGCAACCAGCTTATTGTACGTTTTTTATTTTTTTCCCTAACAGATTTGTTTGTTTTTCAATTGAATTGTACAGGTTATAGTTCATATTAAAGGTGGGAAAAGTTTTAGGAAAACCTGGCATTTTAACAGGGGTGTGTACACTTTTTATATCCACCGTTTGTATGTATGTATGTATATATATATATATATATATATATATATATATATATATAGAGAGAGAGAGAGAGAGAGAGAGAGACTGAGACTAAAATGGATATGTGTCTCCATACTCATCTAAGGTGACAACACTGTAAAATGGCATTGCTCATCACAACATGCACCAAAGACAGGTGTCTTGCAGATGGCGGTATGAAGTCATAATGTTTTCCTTCATCTACCCTGCAATTCTCTCTGTGAATCACATGTGAAAACTATTGTACTCTGTGCAGGTATATCTGGTGTGATGCAGACCCTTCTGAATTCTTACCCTTGCCATTTACACTGTGCTTTTTAAAATTACTGCAGTACAGTCCCAGCAATATCTTGAAGAAAGTGTTGATCACAGATGTTCATGGTTTAGTCATGTTACAGTGCACCATCCTGAAAATTTGAATACAGCAGTACAGCTCACAACTATACCTGATTTTGTGGAATGTCTTTAATTTTGCCTCATACTTTTGCCTTGTCTTTTGTAACATTTTTGATGTTCTGGTAAATCAGTGAGGATTATAGCCAGTCAATAAATCCAGAGATTAGATTTTCATACCTGTTCTTCTAAAAAAATGATGTCAATGACAAACATTTTGTTCTGTTAATTTTGTAAGTAATTTAGAGTAATATTTAAACATTGTTCCTAATCTTAGACAATTTTCCTTAATTTTGGTGTTGCCCCTGATTCTTCAGCAAAAAAGTTAAGAGCTGTGAAGCGGCAGCAATTAAAATTTGTAATCCAGCACATACTCCCACCACACACACACACAAGTACACAGACACACTCCTTTACGTGCAGAGTTTAATTCAATGTGTTACACAGATAGCTCAGTGCTAGATACGAGTCATTTTATTAACAAACTTGATAAGCCTAGTAACCTGTCATTGTTAACTGTACTATGTGATACATTGTCAGTACTGAATCGGTAGATTCTTTGTGACAAATGATTAGAAATCTTGAAAAAGTGAGTTTTCTGTAAATAACATTTGTGTAAGCTTTCCCTTTATAAAAAGTAAATTTTAAACCTGGAATGACGTGCTTTAATCCAAAAAATCTTTATTGATGAATGAAGGGCAGAAGGTCAGTGATTTAAATAGCTAGCTAGACTTAAACTGAAGGCACTGTATTTTCTTTGATGTGTACGATGTGCACTGACATTTGAACATTAATTGAATTACTAGAAATACAAGCGTTTGCAGATGCACTCTAAGCTCATAAGACAGTGTTTTTTACAGTGGTTAACTTCTTGACTGCAGAAGTCTAGATTTATTCTACTTGACATGAGCTTGAGCAGGTAATCACTTTCTGAGTATAGCAATGACCATTAAAATACCTCTGTAGCTAAAGTTATAGTACTGACTATATTAGCAGTAGTTTCCTGGAATGCTTTACAGTGCTTTTTGAAGTTCACTATTTTCTGAAATAATGAAAAAGACAAGTATTAAAAGGAAACCACTCCAAAAAATTCTCTGTGTGGTCATGAGTGATTTTAATGTTAACTGGGCTAATTTATCTAGTCAAATTAGAACTCAAATTACTGTGAATGTAATTAAAACAAATTACTGTGAATATTCCATATTGTCACTAAACTATTGTTATAAATGGCCTTTAATAAAGGGTGGAACAGTAATAAAAGTTTTAAGTATTTCAGTGGATCTTTTTAGTAGATAGTAAACTTAGTTTCTGATGCAAAATAAGATCAGACCAATCTCAATAACTGGTGATGACAACTCACAGACTCATACAGTTTACAAAGCCGAATCAGTCCATGGACCATAGCACTTCCTGCCTGCAGGAGCACAAAAAAAGTCGGGACCTGATTGAATTAATGGGCATCCATCCAATTGTCAGAGTTTGCCTTAAGGAAGTGAGGGTGGCATTCTGTTTTATATGTAGTTGAACATTAGTGCCAAGATGGGAGGATGCACTGAGTAATGAAGCTGTCTCTCCAGCATGTCTTAATTGTTGATGGGGATTCAAGTCTTGAGTTTCTGTGTTTGTGGAGGTGTTGGAGATCTAGCACGGTTGCGTGCTTAATACCATGGATTGCCATACCTAAATATTCATGTAGGGGTCTGTAAATAGAGGCAGCGTAAATCTAGAGCTTCAAGTCTGTCTTGCTAGCTGGGGGTCTTTAGTCCAGTGATCTCTTTAGTTAGGAAATTCTAATGTCTTTCTAGTTCTCTGATGTGTTTAGATACATACATATATACAAAAAGTGACATTATATTCTGTAAAGTGGTCTGATTACGGGAGACCACAGAGGAATACTAGCTTCATTTAACCTTGATGAGAAATCTTTAATCTATCACTAAATAAATTAGATAGAAGGATTTACTTCAAAGGATCAAGGATGGTCTGCAAAAGTGGTGAGATGTCTGATGACCATTTCAGTTTAGATTGGGATACTGTAAGCTGCTGGCAAGATTTGTTTACCAAAGGTAAAAATACTACATCTTTTGCAATTAATTTAGGCCCATTTCTTGTACACCATCAATTTGTATAGCTTAGTTCTTGCTGAAGTTACATACTATCAGTTGCTGAACAAACTGCAGTATCCAGCTTGTAGTGATTGGCAAATTTGTTCACCTATATGTCTGGGTTAGTGGTCTGAAGATCCAAGAACTAGATAACGAACAGAATGGGTTGCAGTACTGAACCCTACTAGAGATGCTCCATATCCGTAAGTCTAACTTCTCACACATTACCTGCTTGATAGGCCTAAATCTAATATGCGACATCAACAAAACCTGCTGGAGAGACAGGTTTGTCTCCCAGTGGCTGCCCCATCTCTGAAATAGACTTCCCATACATGTCAGACAGAGTACTTCGCTGACCCTCTTCGAGCGCAACCTTGATGAGTGGATGGAAAACCACAAATTTGTCCCAGGGGTTCCACCTTTGTCCCTCATTGACAGGAGCAACAGATGCTGACTGGTGTTTCTTTTTTGGGGGTTAACTCTTGGCTAGACTTGTAAGGGCCCCAGGGCCATTAGCCTGATCCTATGAGCCTTAGGGAATGCCTTGACCCACATTTTTACATTCTGTGCTGACACATACTATTTTATTTATGTGGGCTTAGCTGCTTGCCAGTTTCCTATCTGTCTTGCAATATAAAGGTCTACATTTAGGCCTTTAACTTTTTTATGAATTCCAGCATGTGGAATAGTGTCCAAGGCCTTGGTCAGATTGTGGTATGCTTTACAAACTGCTCAAATAATATCTATATCTTCAGTTACTTTCTTAAAAAGTTACTACATTAAGTAGAAAAGATCTCCCTTTGACAAAACTATGTTTTTGTGGGTCCAGAGCAGGGAGCAATAATATTTTTCATATCAGAGTGTCTGAAATCAGATATAATATATTCTATGACTTTGCAAATTAGGGTGTGTGTCTATAATTCCCAGGATGTGATGTGAACTTCTCCCTCCCTTTACAGAGGGGCATAACAATAAACATTTTCCATACCTCAGGAACATACCATGTGGCTATTGCTAAAGTAGAAAAGTTTTAAGAGGGGTTTAGAGGGGGGTATATTTGGTGCTGTTAATTAAGCATCCAGGTATATTTTTGGGACCCATAGAGGAGATATTTTTAACTTTACAGAGTGCAGTTAGGACATGTTCCATAATAATGTGGGTGTGGGGAAGGGACTTGGGAATTTATGGAACTTCAGTGACTGTTTTTGGTAAGACATTGGTACTAAATGTATGTGCAGGTATATTATAAATATATTTAGTATCAGAATGGGTAATGTCTTTATTTTAATTCAGCATATTGCCAAGTGTTTTTCCTCAATCATCTAGTCTAGTTAAAGGATTTATGATTATCCTCAGCTTCTAATTTTAATTGTATTCTGCTTTAATTTTCCTAATGATAACTTCTGACTTTTTGCTGATTGTTTTGATAGAGTCCTTAATGCGGGTAAAGTTTAATTTATTACAGGCCTGAATTAGTTTTCTTTTATTATAATGCTTATTTATGGGTTTGCAGATAAACCAAGGCAGTTTGTTTTTACATTCTCTGAAATATTTGATTTAAGCTGTTTGTTAGATGGGGGTGAAATTCATTGGTATAAGGCATAGCTAAGGCTGCATGTGGAATGGAAATCTTGCAGATGAATTCTGAAAACTGATGATGTATTTCTAGTTGGTTTGTCATTTTAAAGTCCCTTAATTCAGATGTGATTGTTGTGATGTGTGTAGGCATGGCTGGCCTTAGGCATAGGCCAACTAGGCAGCTTCCCAGGTTGCCGCTCTAGTAGGGGCACTTTTCCAGTATTTATTTGGTGTAGGTAGACTAGGATGGGGGAACCAGATGGTGTGGTGTGTGGCACCGTGGAGCCCTTTTTCCTAGGGCACCAGTTGACCTAAGACCGCTCCTGTGTGTAGGTGCCCTAAAGGCGAAGAATATTGATTTGTGATCAGATTTGTCCACCCATGGCTATAGGAGTAATGCTATAAGATACAATGTTAGTCAGGATGAGATCTGGAAGACTTAGACTTCTAGTGGGCTGCTTAACTACATCTACAAGGGAGTTAGTGTTTACTATGTTTAGGAATCATTAGGCATACCCAGTCTTTATAGTACAGCTGCTTCATTTATCAATGGATATTTGAAGTAATCTGCTACAAAGATACTTTTATTTCTGGGTTGTTCAGTAAGTCCTTACAGAAACCATTTATGGTCTTTCAGTAGGAATTGATAATTTAGCTTGTTTAGGATCATTTAAGTTTATCAAGGTCTTTTGGTGTGTCATAGTCAATCTGCCAAGAGATGATTGGGTCTGTAACAAATATTAATACTTCCCCATTGATTTGAACAGATGAGAATTCATGAAAGATCCTAACAGCTGATTAAAGAGTATTGTCCCTTCAGTGAAATCATGTCTCTGCTATAGTACAAATCATACCTCTCAACTGTCCAGAATTTTGCTGAATGTCTAGATTTTTGCCTCATACTTTTGCTCTGTTCCTCATATAATTTGTGATTTTCTGGCAAATCATTGAGGATTGAAGTCACTAAATAATGACAGACATTTGAGTTTCAGACTTCATATAGTTCAGAAAATGCGTGTTAATACAAAATGTGTTATTTGTTTGACTTATTAAGTTTAGGAGTGTTTAAAATGTGTCATTGATTTTGGGCCTTTGTCCCCCCACCCCATTATTTTTGGTTTTGTCCAGAATAGTTGAGCTAAGAGATTGAGAGGTATGACATGCATATGTTGAAGCTGCAGGAGGGCCTTGCTATCTGGTAATTTATTATTAAGCCCTAAAATGTCTGAGCACAATAACTTTGTTGTTGCTGTCTGGATTGGAATTTTTTGTTGTGTTCAAATGTTCAGAAAGCAGCTTTTGCCTAAAAAGGCACTGTCAGGAAAGATGTGGACATAGTGGGGAAAAAAAGTGCAAGCCATCTTTGGCAAAGCAAATTGGGCTGTTGATCGTCTTGTCTAGAATGCTTTACTTTCTGCTTTCATCTATAGTATTTTTCTGCACCATTAATTTTCATTGCAGAACTGTATTCATGCCTGTGAGCTCTGTGTACTGTATGTAGTCTGATGTTTTTAAATGTAAAAATGTCCTAACTAGGCATTGCAAAATTATTTCCCATGATTAAATCGTACTACATTGTTGGAGCTTTTCTTCCCATGCCACTGCTGAAAAAGGGGTCTTGCATTTGGCACAATCAGCCTTTCCCAATAAGCAAAGAAAAATAAATACATGCATATATACATACGTACATACTGGATCCAGCTAGAAAGCCACCAGCTGCATAACTATTTGTTAAAGCCAGTTATCTTCCTTTTGTAGCTGGGCATTATTCTGTGTCAGGACAGGATACCACTCGGGGCCTACATTTGGTACACATATAGCAATCTCCGTCAAGTTGTCTGCGGGGCCTGTGTATTGAGCATCTCAGGTCATTAATATGTGCATATGTTACCACCAGCTCGTAATCATAATTGTCCTGTTTGAGGGATTGTAGGGCCCTTATGACATCACAGATTCTGGCAGCAGACAGGCAGTGTCACTCTGTATTTCTCCAGTCTACATAATGTAGAGACATTGTGCCTCACTCTGAAATCTCCAGTTACTAGTATATTTCTACATGAACACACAGACTTGGTGACAGTGACATTTTTTTAGTCTGCAGCCTGGTGACTCACTGAATTTTGTGATTTTGGTAGAGTTTTGTTCACAGATTTCTGCTGAAGCTCTGCAGCCCTGATTCTTTGAAGCTTGAGGAGGGATTTTTTTTTACAACCTTAGTTTGTTTAGTGTGATCTTGTGGAGTTAGAGTGCGTTTTTGTGTGGCTTACCATCGATGTATATAGTTTAATATATAAATCAAATTGCATTTCAACCTAATGCTTTGTTGCCATGCAATACAGAAAGTATTGTGCATGTATTTAAATGTCCATGTAGGATGTTATATGTAGGTGAAAGTAAGAGTGCCTTTAAGACTAGGATACAGGAACATGTTAGGGATATTAAAAATAAAAAGTTAGAAAGTCCACTTGCAATGCACTTTAAAAAAACACTACGGTAGTGAGCCACAGGGACTGTTAGGTACAATTTTAGAACATATTCCTATTAGTCAATATAGTATTAATATAAAGGAAAAAAATTTGTAAATGCCGCGTTGGTATAGCGGTAGCGTTCTTACCTCAGAGCAAGAGGTTCTCCTCTTCGATTCTCAGCTGGAGTGCCTTCTGTGTGGAGTCTGCATGTCCTCCCCGTGGTCGAGTGGCCTCCGAAAGACATGCGTGAATGGGCGTGCCTTCGCTGAAGGTTGGGCATTGGGCTGGCAATTCAGCACCATAAAAATCGACTGCCAATCATTAGCGGAACAGAGTTCCACTGTGACGACCGCTAACCGGGAAAAGCCGAAAAGACAAACAACAACAAGGAAACCCTTTTTATATTAAAATATGTCACTTTAGCCCCTGGTGGCATCAATGTAGAATGCAATTGGAGAGTTTTTATTTGAATTTATTAAGTGTTTTAATTGTTTAATTGTTTAATTGACTGATTAATTTTATTGTATAAATATGTGGTACATTTTTCTGTTTGTATTCTCCTTGGAAGGCTACTGCCGAGGCGCTAGAGGTTGGAATAAATTCTCAAGTGATGAATCCTGTTTTTTCTGATCATTTATTTCTATATGCATTTGCTTTTTTTGTTTTATTTGTTGTGTGGTTAATATATAAATCAGGTGTAGCTGGGTATTAATGAGCATTAGGCCATTCATTCACCTTTTCAGATTGCCAAGTGTAATGAGGTTGGCAAGATAACAGGTAAAGCGAGCCTGGCCTTCATGTTTGTCAGGGTAGCTGAACTGCCAAAGGCAAGAAGAATACACTGAACCAGTTTAAAACAGGATGTGAAGAAATGTTATGTAGGTAAACCTTGCTCTGAATCAGATGTACTAGATGAGATGAAGATGCAATAATGCTGATTTATCAATTATTTGAAATTACAAGAAAGAAACTGTGTAATGCTACAGTCTAATCCAAGAGTAGCACGCATGTACAGTTTGGTGCAGCACACAATTGGGGTAGGTAGGAGGGAGGGCAATACATGACTTCAGTAGGATAAAGGCACGAGAGCTGTGGAGGCAGTATAAACTGTATACAGTATGATCCAAGAGTAGCCAAGAACTATAGAATGGTGAACTACACAGTTTCAGTAGTAAGACAGCAGTACACAAATTCAGTAACAAGAGTATGCGGTCTGAACAAGTAGTAAAAATTACACAGAGCATATTCCACAATAGCAGGCTTAGATGTCACTTATAATACAAACTGGAGGTTGGTTCTGATGTCATATACCATCCACTTCAAAGTTCATTTGCCACCAGTGGAACAAAAAGAGGTTGGCTTGGATGCTACAAAATCTACTCTCATAGTCAATAACCTTAGGTACCACACACTCATTGTTTCTAGGATTTATCAGACTTGGTTGCCACACACTGAGTTGCAGCCAAACTTGCTTGCTGTCAATAACTAGCTTGAGGAAAAGGGGAAATGTAACTGTCATCAACTGTTAATGATGACTGCAAACTAGTCTGAGAGCAGAAAGTAGCTCTTATAAACAAACAGCAGCAGCTGCATGCAAATCACTGCATATTAGACCCAAGTTATACTAACGGTAAGAGCCTTTAGCAACTGTGCAAACTAAATGAGTAACCAAGATGAATGTACGGAGCATTAGTTAACAGTTATAAATGCTTTTAAATAAACCATTTAAATCTATACAGTGCATCAAAGTCAAATGCTATTACAAGTGGTAAATCCAGTAACAGTTTGTAGCAAGGAAATGCATTATATTGCAGGCCTTGCTATGCTGCACAATTTAAAAGCTACACTTAAAAGTCACAGCCAGTCAGATATACAATTCTTTATTAAGCTTGGAGCAAACAGAATGTCCAGAACACCATTTCTTTCTTGCTCTCACTAAAAAAAAAAAAAAATATGTTCCAAATAAATGAAACTGTGACACAATAAACAGTATTACCACATTAGCAGTAAATGCCTTTAAAAGAACAGAGAACAGAATTGGAGTAAATAAAAAACACTCTACTGGTGCCTTTGGGACTGTTAGCAAGGCAAACCAGGTTAGAAATAATCAGTCCAGTAGTAATATATAACAAGGAAATGCAGCACATCCAACTAGAGTAGCCACTTGCTATGCAGCACATGTTAAAAGCTACACTTAAAAATCACAGCCAATCAGAAAAATGATTCTAGATTACATTGATGCAAGCAAAACACCAGCAATTTTCTACTCTCTCTAGAAATAAGCAAAAATATTTACCAGACAAAGAAAATGCAGGCTCAATAACCGTATTTAAAGTTAATGTACTTTAAAAGCACACACATGTGATTGGAATTAATGAAAAAATAAAGGTTTCCATGATGTTTTTGAGACTTGTAGCAAGATCAGAAATGGTTAAAACTACTCATCCCCAGTAACTGTGTGTAGCAAGGAAATACAGTACAGAGCAAGCAAGCTTAGCCCCCCCGACCCCCACTCCACCTTAGTTGTTGTTGTTTCTTTCGGCTTTTCCCGCTTAGGGGTCGCCACAGCGGAACTCCGGTCCGCTAATGATTGGCAGTAGATTTTTACATGCCGAGTTGCCAGCCCTGACGCACAACCTTCAAGGAAGGTACGCCCATTCACGCATGTCTCCACACAGAAGACGCTCTAGCTGAGAATCGAACAGGACAACGTCTTACTGTGAGGCGACAATGCTACCGCAGCACCACCACCGCAGTTATCCCCGCTCCTACCACTGCTCAAACTGTTTATTTTACCATGACAAAAACTGTCTGCAGCACTACCACTACACAAGACAGCTTGAACACTCACCATGTGCATAAGTGTGTGTGTGTATATGTGTGTGTGTGTGTGTGTGTGTGTGTGTATGTATGTATGTATGTATGTATCCACTTCATAATGTCAACTTACCATTACGTTGACTTTCATAACAGCGAGACCACATTATCGAATGTTTACAAACATGAACTCCCAGAACGTTGTATTTTCTCTCCAGAAAAGTAACCACTTGGCCACCATGGTGAACTTTGCCCTTTTCTCTACTGTAGTGCAATCTTGGAGTTGGTATATTTCATTAGGGGGGGTATTGGGTGAAGCCAAGTGGTTACTTTCCTGGAGAGAAAATACAATATTCTGGGAATTGGTGATTGTAAACATTTGACAATGTGGTCTTGCTGTTATGAAAGTTGACCTAACAGTAAGTCGACATTATGAAGTAGACATAAAAACTGTAAAAACCTTT
Organism: Protopterus annectens; assembly: GCF_019279795.1. NCBI lineage: Eukaryota > Metazoa > Chordata > Ceratodontiformes > Protopteridae > Protopterus > Protopterus annectens. The sequence continues at coordinate 548,852,411 of NC_056751.1, forward strand.
AAGAATATTAATGACACATAAAGAATAAACTTCTCCACCAGCTGAAAGAAAGAGCTGAAGAATGGATTGAGCACTTTCGTTCTTTATTAGTAGTAAGAACTTCTTCAGAAATGAATACAAAGTTGGGAAATACCTGTTAAAGTAGACTTGGAGAGCAATAACTCAATTAAATAATCAAGTCTGTAAGGCAGTCAGTGGGAATAATGTAAAGAACTGTGAAGGTAAATCAAAGTTCCAAAGCATACCATGTAGCCCATGTAACATTGCATTATGTTCCTGATTAATAATAAAAATGCATTAACTAAAATGTTGACAGCAAAAATGAACATCACTTCATGGTTTCAGTACAAAAAAAACGTTCATTTTAACAGTTAGAATAAAGGATGCAATAATACATTGTACTTAGTACGTTACGTAATCTTGTTAACAGCAAACATGATTCACAGTGCAAGAAAGGCCATCCATCGGAACAGCAAAATTAAAAACTATAATTAAAACACAATATTGCCTATGCTTTGTCACAAACATGTCTTTTGATTTCTAGGAATACTAAGTCGATTATACCAAACAAGATCGCAGTTTACAAAGCAAGAAAATGTATTGTACATGTTTAATGAGGGCAAACTCGTGCTGTTTTAAGTGGCTTTTAGAAGGCAGAAGTCACACATCTGGTATGTACTTGGGCAAGTGCAGCTACAGTTAAATATACTTGGGATGGCTGGTAGTTTACTCCTAGTTATGCAGCAGTTAAAATTATAACCTCTTATAGTTAATTTTATTGTATAACCAACACTCACTTTGAAAAACTGCAACAAAAAAACAAATGTATGTAGAGTGGTTACTCGTGAAGTACAGCTTAAAAAAGTACAGTGCATGGTAGCTGAGTCTAAGAAAAAAAGTTTGATGCAACTGCAAAACTGAGGACTGTAATGAAAGCGCAATATTACACATGCTATACCTGAAGCATGTCTTTGATCATTAAGAATGCTTAGTGAAAAAATAAATTTAATGGTCATGAAGCCTACACAAATGCATTTTATAAGCACTTACACGAGTGCATGGATCGTATTATCCCTAACAGAACCAAGGTGCTATCCTCCAAAAAAAGGAAGCCAATCTGGTGGTTCCCCTGCCATAAACAAACTCTACAACAGACGAAAGAAACTGTTGCAAAAAGAGTAAAATCGCATGATTGGAGGAACTCCCTGGTCAGCCTCAGTAAGAAGCTGAGATCCTCATAAAATCCTCCAAAGCTAGTTGCAAAAACAAAATTGCCACTGAGTCTAAAGACAACCACAAAGCAGTCTATAGCTATGTCAAGAATCTCAATGGCAACACTCAGATCTGCTCTGAGTTACAGCACAATGGCACTAAATATACAGAACCAACTGATATTGCCAACATCTTGGCAGATAGGTCCCTTGCTAACTTTACCGCCCCCCCCCCTAAAGGGCCCATCTCTGTAGCAGAAGAAAGTAAAGTTCCTGTAATCACGGCTGCACAGGTAAAAAGCGCACACTCCAAATTCAAGAACACAGCATCCATGGGACGTGACAACATCCCAGGCTGTGTTCTACATGAGCTATAGAATTAACTGGCACCCCACTTAAGCACCATGTTCAGTCATAGCCTCACCTCAGGCTTTGTGCCCACTGAATGGCGCACAGCAACGGTTATCCCACTCCACAAAGGGGAAGCCACCATGGACCCCGGGAACTAATGCCCCATTAGCCTAATGATCCTGGACTGCAAGGCCATGGAACGTATCATCATGGAACTTATAAACAAAGACATTGGTAATCTCCAAACTCTGTACCCCACCCAGTTTGGGTTTGTGAAAGGCAGATCATGTCTCCTAAACCTGATTGACTTATTTAAAGCAGTCACCATAGCCCTAGAAGAGGGTAAGGTGGTTCACACAGCCTATCTAGATCTCGCCACGGCTTTTGATACCATCCCCCACTCTGGAATTATAGATAAAGTCACTAAACCTAGGTATAAATCCCTATGTCACAAGATGGGTTGCCAACTGGCTCACTGAAAGAACCCGCATTGTGAAAGTAGAAGACTCCAAGTCTGACTTCAGACCAGTGACAAGTGGAGTACCACAGGGTTCAGTCCTGGGCCCTCTCCTGTTTTGTATCTACTTTTCTGAAGTACAGGCTAACACAGAAGGTCTTTGGCTAACAAAGTTTGCAGATGACTGCAAACTAGGAGCCATAATTGAAACTCCTAATGATGTGGACATCCTATAAAAGAGCCTCACTGAGACAGATGCCTGGTGTGAAAGCCATGGCCTCAAGCTCAATGCCAAAAAGTGCACTGTCATCCGCTTTGGTAAAAACTCTGTACCCATGAGCTACCACATAGGTGGCAGTCTACTTAACACCGAAAGTATGATAAGAGACCTTGGGACACAGGTGGACAGTAGTCTCTCCTTTGATAATCACATCACCACAGTAGTCAGGAAATCCTTCTACGTGGCACACCTCATCACAAAAGTTTCTCATCCAAGAAAAAAGAGGTCATTGTTCCCCTCTACTCGTCACTTGTTAGACCCATTATAGAGTACAATGCCCCTTTTGGTATGTTCCTCACAAGACATCTACAACAACTGGAAAGGCCACAGAAATACCTCACAAAGAGGATTACTGGCCTCAAACAGATGTCCTATGCAGACTGTCTCAAAAAACTCCAACTTTACTCCGTTGCATATTACCTACTCAGAGCCAATCTCTGCCTAATATACAAAGCTATGTCAAAGCCAGAGCTGTTGGACATGCTTCACTTAAAGAAATCCCAATCCCACCGAGCTACACGCTCTAGGGACCTAAACCTTGTCACCACAATAAACAGAACATGCTGGAGAGATAGATTCCTGTTCCAGAGACTTCCTATACTCTGGAGCAAACTACTTATCTATATCAAACAAAGCTCCTCATTAGCACTCTTCAAAAAAATTCTTGATGATTGGATGGGAAATAGGAAATTCACCCCGGGATCACCTCTGTGGCTCTGCTCGACAGGGGCACAGGAAAATAATTTTCTTGGGTGGCGAAAGCTATGGTACCTTTTTGGCTAGGCCTGTATAGGCCCTAGGACTGATAGCCTAGTACCTACCTATGATATTATTTACATGATAACTACTCTAACTGTTTAAAAAGCAGTACCATAGCCAAAGTCAGATCGCAGATCACAAATTAAGATTTACTGCTGCATAGGTTAATTGAAGGTCAAAATCCGTGTTGATAAAAGTAGCTAGGTTAACAGTAATTCCGCACGACCAAAGCCATTCACAAAGTAAAGTGAAAAGCGGTGGAAATGGTGTAGTATGTTTAAACATTGTGTCAAATCCATATTGAGAGTATAAACATTTATGATAGATTAACAGTAGGTGTAATCACCATACAATACTCCATGGGTAACACATGGTATAAAAAAGTAATGAGTGTTGTGAAGAAAAAATGTCCTGTTAGACAAGAACTGCTCATGTTCTGCAAGTTGCCAAAGGCATACACTTGTGCAACTGCAGCTGAACTTAAATATGTTACCGAAGGCTAGTGCGCTGTAGCCATATAGGATGTTTTATTAATTCCCTGTTCGGCGCCAATCAAAATCAGGAATTGCTTTGATTGTTGTATAGAATGATGTATGCTAACTTTGAAGCACTGAAACAAAAGAACAAAAATCACATCTGGTGCGGCGGTTCACAAAGTACAACTCTAGCAATGCAGAGCGTTAACAGTGTGCTGATGCGAGGAAACAATGTCCCTCCAAACACAAAGTACAACTCTAGCAATGCAGAGCGTTAACAGTGTGCTGATGCGAGGAAACAATGTCCCTCCAAATAAAAAATATCAATGTCTTGCATCACAAGTTCCAAAAGGCACATGTTTGAGCAGGTGCAGCTTGAATCAAATATACTGCACTACAACAGCACAAGATGGCTTGGCTTACTCCCTGGGAGGCATCAATCAAACATGCAGACTCCATTGTCAATTGTATGGCACACACACACACACACACACACACACACACACACACACACACACACACACACACACAATATATATATATATATATATATATATATATATATATATATATATATATATAGGTTCATAGGTTCATAGGTTCATACTAGGCTATCTGCCCAAGGGCATTTATAAGCCTAGCCCATAGTTATTTGGCTTTCGTCACCCCTTTAGTTTGAATAAAAATATGCCTATTATTTTGCTGTGCCTCTGTCAAGCAGTGAAACTGAAGTAATTCCTGGGGTATATCTGCGATCCCCCATCCATTGGTCAAGATTCCTCTTGAACAAGGCCAGTGAGGTGCTCTGCCTCATGTACTGGGATTTTGTTCCACAGCATAGGGAGTCTCTGGGTGATGAATCTGTCCCTCCAGCACGTTCTATTAATAACCGTGTCAAGGTTTAAGTCTCCCGCCCTTGTGGTTCTGAGGGATCTAGATTTTTTGAGGTGAAGCATATTCATCAAATCTGGGTTTGACATGGCCTTATATGTCAGGCACAGGTCACCTCTGAGCAAGCGGTATGAGACTGAATAGAGCTGGAGTTCTTTCAGTCGGGCAGCATAAGACATATTTTGAGACCCTTTATCCTTTTGGTGAGGAACTTTTGGGGTCTTTCCAGCTGCTGCAGGTATCGGGTCAGATACATTCCGAATGGGGCATTGTACTCAATCATAGGTCTAATGAGTGATGAGTACAGGGGACGATGACCTCCCTTGATCTAGATGTGAATCCCTTCATGATCAGGTGGGCAATGTAGAAGGTTTTCCTAACTACTTTAGCAACATGAGTGTCAAACGAAAGGCTACTGTCAACCTGGGTCCCCAGATCCCTGATGACTTCTTCTGTGCTCAGTGGATTGCCACCTATATGGTAGCTAGGGGTAACCTTGTTTTTCTTGAAGGGTATGACTATGCATTTCTTGGCATTTAACTTTAGGCCATGGCTCTGGCACCAGTTATCCGTTTCTGTGAGGCCCTTCTGAAGGATATCTGTGTCAGATGTGTTTTATGGCGCCCAGTTTGCAGTCATCTGCAAACTTTGTCAGCCATAACCCTCCTGTGTTTGCTTGTACTTCAGAAAAGTAGATGCCGAACAAGAGTGGACCCAGGACTGATCTCTGTGGGACACCACTTGTGACAGGCTTTGAGTCTGACATGGCTCCAGCAACTCTGACCCTGTGGGTTCTGTCACTTAGCCAGTTTGCAACCCATCTTGTGATGTATGGGTTTACATTCAAGCTGATGAGTTTTTCGATGATACCTGAGTGGGGTATTGTGTGAAGGCCTTTGCCAGGTCAAGGTAGGCTGTATGGACTGCCTTTCCCTCATCAATGGCCTTGGTGACTGTCTCGAAAAAGTCAACCAAGTTTAAAAGGCATGATCTGCCTTTGACAAAGCCAAACTGGGTTGGATCCAAAGTCTGCAAGTTCCTATGTCTTTATTTATGAGTTCCATTATGATCCTCTCCATGGCTTTGCAGATAAGGCTTGTCAAGCTAATGGGACGGTAATTTCCAGGGTCGGTGGAGGCACCGCCCTTGTGAAGTGGGACCACAGTCGCCTGCCCACCCTTGGGTACGTATCCTGAGGTGAGGCTAAGATTAAACAGCTGTCCTAATCGCGGGTTTAATTCCTCATTGAGTCTCGTGGAGCACACAGCTGGGGACACCATCCGGTCCCATGGATGCTGTGTTTTGCTTTGGAGAGAGCAGTTCTCACCTGGGTGTTGGAGATGTTTGGGGGCTACAATCCTCTGGTAGAGATATCTCCTTTGGGGAGGGGAGAAGTTTGCACTGAACCTGTCAGCCAGTATGTTGGCAATGGGTGTAGGTTCAGTAATCTTCATATCATTTTGAACTAATTCTGAGCATATCTGGGAGTTTCCTCCTAGGTTTCTAACATAGCTAAAGAAGGCCTTATGATTGTCTTTTGAGTCCTTGGCGATTTTTCTCTCAAAATTTGCCTTGGATGATTTTATGAGAGCTCTTAGTTTTTTACTTATAATGATCAAAGGTGTCTTACCTTTCAAGGATTTTGCTCTATCTTGTAGTAGCTTCCTCCTTTTGTTGTAGAGCTTGTTTATGGCTGGGGTCCACCAGACTGGACGCTTGCCTTTGGTACAAAGAGTCTTAGTTTTGTTTGGGATTGCCTGATCCATGCAGTCCTGTAGGTGCTGGTAGAAGGCATTTGTAAGTGATTCAGCGGTTTGAGTAATGTTTACCACTGGCTCAGGGGCCTTAAAGGAGACCACATTAGATTTTGGAAGTGTGAAGTCAGCTTTTGAGAAGTTTTTCACTGTGGTCTTTTTTATTTCAGGTGGGGGCGGGATGAGGACCTCCAGCGAGATTAGTTTATGATCTGATCTCACCAGTGAGGGGTATACTTCCGGTGTTGAACATTTTGATCCCATGTTCGTGATGATGAGATCAAGTATGTTTTCTCCTTTTGTGGGGATGGTGACTAGTTGTTCCATGGCATTTGAGTTTATGAACTCCAGGAACCTTTGGGCTAGAGTGTTTGGGCTTGAGTAGTGTTCCCAGTCTATATTAGGGGAGTTGAAGTCACCTAGTATGATGGTGTTTGGAGATACATTTATCCCCTCCATTGTTTTCAGGAAGGCCATGTGAGGTTCCTGAGTTTGAGAGGGTGGCCTGTAACATGCTACAAATTGCAGAGCAGTCTTGCCTATGGTTAATTGCACCTGGATGGTCTCCGATGCATCGTGCGTTGCCACCAACCTTGAGGTGTGGGTGTCCTTTATGAATATGGACACCCTCCTTTCTTGGTGTTGTCCGGATTTTGGGGTGCATGATATGAGGTGAAACCTGCTAGTGCTGGGGTGCTCTCAGGAGCCTTGAACCAGGTTTCTGTCACAGCACAGACATCGATGTTCTCCATACTGAGAAGGGCCTCGTGCATCTTGAGATTGAGACTTCTGGCATTGAGCAGCATTACCCTTAGTTTTTACTTTTTGTGTTCTAGGGTGGTAGGTTTAGAATTTGAGCCTTGCCTAAAAAGGCACTATGGGGTGGCAAGAGCCTTTGCCAATATCCGAAGCCTAGGGTGACAGGTGCAAGCCCCCCTCAGAAGCAGTGTGGCTTGTCCAGCATGTCATGCCAGGCAGACAGACATTGGATCCCCTTTGAATGACACCAGAATTTAAGCCAATTATTAAAGCTGATCATCTTATCACTGTATTGTGGCATCATTCTAGGTGAAGGTAGGATACTGCTCAAGGTCAGGGTCATACCTGCCTGGGCTACATAATCAGAGAGCTCCTCAATGTCTCTTTTCATGTAGTCCAAGGAGCTCAGGTCGTTGACACCAGCGTGGACAATGACTGAGTCATACTTGTACCTGCTGTTGAGAGACCGGAGTGCTTGTGTTATGTGGCGGATTCTAGTGCCCGACAGGCAGCTTACTGTGACCTTCTCCTTACTCAGTCTGGTGGCGGGACGTCAGTGTGTCTGACTATGGAGTCACCTATGACAAGTATGTTTGGTGTTGTATTTGGCCTTAAGGGCAGTGACTGCTTTGCACACTGATTTTGTTGTTTATGTGTTGTTTGTGTGGTGTATTGAGTTTGCAGTTGCTTGGGTGTCTGCTTTGGAGGCCTCTGCTGTTTAGGTAAATTTTTACTCAGAGCCTCCGAGTATGTCTTAGTGTGTTTATGTGTTTGATTCAGTGGTGTGGTTGAGTTATGTGAGACTGGTATTGTGGTGTGTCTAGTTGCCTTCTCCTCCTGCCTGGTCTTGCCAGTCCTGAGGTGAGAGAGCTCAGCCTCCAGTCTGGCTAAATAGCTGCATCTCTCACAAGTGCTAGTGTTACGTGGGAGGAGGAGAGGGTTGTCCGTGTACATGAGACAATCGTAACATTGTCTCAGAATTCCCAGATTCACCAACTGGGCAGGAGAGCATCTGACCCTCGACATGCTAGAAAGAATTATGAGTTGGTATGAGACAGAAAAGTAGTGGGCTTAGCAGGGAAGTGGGCACTCCTGGGGGGTTTTGCTAGTGAGAGATTTGTATAATATAGGAGTGCTTGACCTGCAAAGAGAATGCTTATAAGACAAGGGATATGATTATAAGACAAGTGCTGAGCTTTTTGAGAAGAAAAAGCTATTTGGAACAAGTGCTGCACTTTTTAGTGTAGGTGTAAACTGTTTAGGTTCCTAACAGAGCAGTTCTAAGGGAAAAATTGAAGAACAGACTTTCTGGAGCCAGAAAGAGTTTAACCTTGTTTAACTGGCGCTGTGTGTGTGTGTGTGTGTCTGTGTGTCTGTGTAAATAAAACTAAACCCAACCCCTTACCTGATCATAACTCAGAATATAAATTCTTCCTTTCACATTATGATGCTTAAGTAAATCAGTAGTCCATAGACCAAAATCTCGCAGTAGTGTAGTTCTGTCTTCAAATGATGGTGACAATCTATGTAGAAGCCACTGTAAAAAACTTACCGATGTCACTAAAACTTTTGCAGTCTATACTGCTGCTTTGACTTCACCATTAAACTGCAGAGATGAGAAAGGACATAAAATACCAAAAGTGACTCTGTTCAGACAATCTCATGCTGGAATACTATACAGTATTATGTGATAAAACCCCAATGAATACCATGCCTCAGGAGTATAGCTTTCAATGCATTTATCATGCTTCACTTCACAATATTAGTTAATTAACTTCATGATTTGAGGGAAACATTGATTTATAGCCCATGCAGAGTATGTGTATACAGTGCTGATATTGAAACAAATATTTTCTCACCTTACTCTATGGTCTTTTTGGTACTTCATAAAATGACACAGTTCCTGTTTTATTTTTAAAGTGATAGGCACTATACAGAGTTTTCCTCTGCTTTCTCTGTCAATCAGAGATTCCTAGCCAAAAACACATTATGTGCTCTTTCTATACACTTGATTATTTCCATGTAAGACTCGTTAATTCTTTGCTAACATTTATTTCCTTAAATGATTTGATATGATTGGTTTGTCTCCTTTGAACATTAAGTCTTGTATGCAGCTTTCCTTTCTAATTGGAAAAAAAAGAGTCTTTTCTTTCCTCGGAGCCATATTCTGTTGTGGCAAATGTCTCACAATAACTTTTTAAGCATTTGCATTGCTGGAACATTCTCAGTAAAATTCTGAAGCTCTTTTTGTCTTGAGTAATGGCAGTATAATTCAATTAACTACCAGTTAATCTCAAAATAATGTTATGTCTTTTTGCTATTTTAAGAACTACAGGTAGTTCAGCAATTTTTTTTCTGTGCTTCTGCTTATCTGATTTATAATTTATGTAACTGCAAAAGTATGCTTTGAAAATTGAGTGGTGTATTTGCAACATTTTTTATAAATACTCTATAACTGCCTATGACAACTTTTCTATAGCATTTATTTCCCATTAAATATATTCATGGAACTTTTAATAACAATATACTGTGGCAGGCAGCTCTTTTTCTAAATACCATACATCCTGATTAAATGGGTCTATATCAGTTCATCGAAGTCTAATTACAGTGAATGGCTAGTCATTAAACCAAAATCACTGAATGGCTGTTTATGGAATGTTCACATCAATGAAAGTTTTTCCCAGGGAAGGAAATGACTTGGGCAACATACGGAAATTTGCCATTTTCCCTGCTGTAGTGCAATCTCGGAGTTGGTATATAAAAGTGTGTGTGGGGGTGTAGCCCCCCCCACTTTGGTGGGTTTGATGTGGTGTGTGTGTCGGTTAGTCTGTTGGCCAAGTAATTTCCTTCCGTGGGGAAAAACATTTGTTGATGTGAACGTTCGATAAACAGACATTCGGTGATTTCAGTTTAATGAACAATTGTTCACTGTAATTAGACTTTGACAAAATGATATGGACCCTTATTAAACATAGCACAACAACTTGTACTGCACTGCAAAGCTTTATGATATTTTTCCAATTGTATCTAATGCAAATCCACAATTACCAGAGCAAGACATGTTAATCTGACTCAGTAACAGTCAAATTTTACTGTTGCGTTCAATACATTGTTGACTTCAGAATGTATACATCAGTATATTGACTTCAATATTTTTTGAATGCAGAAAGTATATATCATATCTACTGTATATACACTATTTGTGTTTTGAACTTGCATCCGTGTCTCAGATGTATTGCTTCTACTTTATTTTATCTTGGCTATGCCACTTCTTTTTCATTTTACACACTCTGTAGATGTATGTGCTCATTTGCTTATGTATATTTGTTAGGTATGCTTATTACTGTTGTGTTAGCCTCTTGGCCTTGGTAATGGCTGAAAACAGTCTTGTACTAGCCCATTGGCCTCGTTAACCCACAAAAATAAAATTAATTCCTAGCTTTAGACAGGTAAAATCCTTGGTTGCAGTCAGGGTGTCCCACAGGGTTCTGTCCTAGGCCCTTACTTGTTTAGATTGCATCTTTCAGACCAAACTTTTTCATCTGAGTTGTTCTACAGTCTATATGCAGATGACCTGAAATTGGGTAAACTGATTACATGTGTTACAGATAAGGCATGTGTTCAAAATAACTTGAATCATTTGACCATTTGGGCACAGGAGAATAATATGCTGATAAATACATAAAAAACTAAGCATATGAGATTTGGGAGACATAAATTGGAAGATGAATATTTAATACAGCACAGTGATTGAAACTGTAGACTCAGTTAAGAACCTGGGTATATGAATTTTTCTAATCATATCAACCAATTGGATAATGGTAGTTATAGAACTATAGGTTTTTTTATTTATTTATTTATTTTACATTTGTTGGCCGGGCTAGTCTAACTGGATACATGTCCATTTTCAGTAGAGGCCCGGGGAGATAAGCTCCATGAGAACAAAAATCAAAACATCTCATATAAACAAAATCTCATAAACAAAAATCTCATAAATGTACATTGTAGGTATAGTACAGAGATTATCAAAGAGGGTAGACACTCCAAACATAGTACAAAGAAATGCAAGTACAATACAAAAACTGCAGGTTAATACATAATATAAAAAAGAAAGCAGGTTATAATATAATTAGTAAAAAAAAAAAAGTTGTCACAATCATAAGTTTCCAGAAGATGCAAGTAAGAGTATATAGTAGGACAAGGGTATGTTGTATTTAAGGAAAACAGGATTTTATTAATAAGAAGAGGGTAGGCAGAAGCAAGACTAGAATAGCAAGTTGCTTAGTCAGGCTTAGTACAGGGGCACAACCAGTGTGTTCTGAGGAAGTTTCCTTTTGAAAAGTGATATAGAGGGAAGTGAGGAGAGTTCGCTGGGAAGTAGGTCCCAGGATTTCCAACAGTATTAGAGAAGAGAGAGTCCCCAGCTCTGGTGTTGGATTTTGAAATATCTACAAGAAGTTTATGTGATGATCGTAGGGTCTTCAGATTGTTATAGGGGATGATGAGGGTAGATAGTATAGGAGTATCGGAAGGTTGATAAAGGGTCTTATGGGCAATGGTCAGTTGGTGGAATTTAAGCTGATTTTGTAGTTCAAGCCATCCTAGCTGCTTTAGATTATAACAGTGGTGGGTTCTGAAAGGGTTTCCTGTAGCAAATTTGGCTATGTTATTGTAGGAATTTTCCATTTTACTGAGGTTGTTTTTAGATAAATTTGTATATATGGGTGAGGTAGAGATTAGATGAGAGTGAGCAATAGTTATTCTAGCTGAAGGAGAAAGGAAGTGTTTGATCCTCCTCGATAGCCTTTTCTGATCGTTTGTAGTCGTTTAAAGCTGTTTTAAGTGTATTTATTACTATTTTTGCCTTATCTTTTCAAAAAACAAAAAAATCCTTGTTTCCCACCTTTCAAAGCTAGTATAGTCCAGTTTTCAGGCTAGTGCTGAATTCAGGGCTGTGATGCTAGTTTCTGAGTTGCCCATACCTTACTTGGATAGAAGGAAGTTTCTCTGTTCACCTGTGAGAGAGGGGAGCTTTGAGCAACCTTTCTGTCCCTGGAGGAGTGGTTCCAGCCCCGAAGTTAGTAGTTTATTGGCCATTTTGGGCTAATTTCTCTCTTTCATTTCCCTACTATAAAAAACACTTTTGCACAGTTTTGCGCACCGGGCAGTGCCAGTTAGCTACGGTTAAATTATTCCCGGCTCCACTAAGTCTCCTCTTCAGTTTTTCCCTTGAAACTAGTCTAACTCTCAACCTAAGCACTCAAAAAGCATCCTGCATCCCAGCACTTGCTCAGACCTAAAAGCAAGCACTAATATACCCTGACACTGATTGCCCAGCAGGGCAAGGCTCATTATTTACCCCTCACCAACCAGGTGACTAAGCAGCTCACCCTACTATTCAGGCATGACCAAAGGGCAATTTCAGGTGTACTCTCCAGTCCACCTGGTGAAGCTGGGTATCCTTAGGCAATGTTACAACTGCCTCATGTACACAGACAACCCTCTCCTCCTACCACAAAACACTAACATATGCAAAAGATGCTATTATACAGTCAAACTGGAAGCTAAGCTGTCTCCACCCAAGACTGGAACAGACAGTCAAGAGGAGAAGGTTAACACTTGCACCACACCTCCAGCTGCACACAGACCTACTTAAACAGCACTGGCAAAAAATACACATAAATACACAAAATCATACTCGGAGGCTCTAAATAAAAACCTGAAAAAGCAAAAGAGACCTCCAAAGCAGACACCCAAACAACCTGCACCTCCCGTCACAAACCAGACAACACATAAAACACAAAACGAGTGTGCCGCACAATCACAGCCCTTAAGGTGAAATAACATACCTAACACACTAGTAATAGGTGACTCTGTAGTCAGGAAAACTGACGTCCCACTCAATAGGCTGGACAAGCAGAAGGTTACTGTTGGCTGCCTGTCGGGAGCCAGAATCTGCCACATAATGCAAGCACTCAGGTCACTCCAGAACAAGTACAAATATGACCGTGTCATTGTTCATGTTGGTGTGAATGACCTGAGAGGTACCTCCTTGGACTACATGCAAAGAGACATTGAAGAGCTCTCTGATCATGTAGCCCAGGCTGGTATGACCCTGACCCTGAGCAGCATCCTGCCCTCACCAAGAATTATACTTCAGTATAAAGAAAAAATTATCAATTTTAACAGTTGGCTAAGCTTCTGGTGTCATTCAAAGGGGATCCAGTGTCTGTCAGCCTGGGACGACATGCTCGACAAGCCACATTGCTTCACAAGAGACTGCTTGCACCTGTCACCCCTAGGCTTTCGAATACTGGTCAAGGCTCTTGCTGCCCCCATAGTGCCTTTTTTAGGCAAGGCTCAAAAGTCTAACCCACCTCTGTAAACAGCACAATTAACAAAAAACTGAGGGTTGTGCTACTCAACGCCAGGAGTTTAAATCTCAAAATGCACTCACTCAAAGCACTCCCCAGTATGGAGAACGTTGACATCTGTGCAGTAACTGAAACCTGGTTCAAGGCTCCAGAGAGTACCCCAGCACTACCGGGCTACAGCTCATACCACACGTTTCGGCCACAGAACACGGACTGAAACACAAAAGGAGGGGTTGTATCCATATTCATCAAGGATACCTACACCTCCAGGTTAGTGGTGCAGCATGATACCTCTGAGATCATCCATGTGCAACTAACATTGGGTAAATCTGCAGTGCAAATTGTGGCCTGCTACAGATCACCCTCCATGACCCAGAACCACCACTCCACCTTTCTGGAGACACGGGAAAACATGACGGTCCTACCAAACACCCTGATATTGAGGCAATTTCAATTACCCTACCATTCACTGGGAAAACTACTCGAGTACAAACTCCCAGGCCCAGCACTTCCTGGAATTCATCAACTCAAATGCCCTGGATCTTCTGGTAAACTCCCCTACCAGTGGTGAAAACATACTGGACCTGGTCATCACCAACATGGGTGACAGGTGTTAAACACCAGAGGTCAACCCGTCACTGGTTAGATGAGACCATAAACTAATCACTCTGGATGTCCACACCCCACCACCACCCCCAACTAAGGAAACCACAGTAAAAAACTTTTCTAAAGCAAACTTCACCTTACAAGACAGAGGTGGTAAGTTTCACAGCCCCCACGCTGAAGAATAACGTTTCTGAAGATGCAGAAACCTTTACAAATGCACTCTATGAGCACCTACAAGGATGCATGGATCGTGCCATCCCTAGCAAAACCAAGACTCACTCCTCTAAGAGAAGGAAACCAGTTTGGTGGACCCCTGCAATAAACAGGCTATGCAATAGAAGGAGGAAACTAGTTAAAAAAAAAGCAAATCCCAAGAAGGAAAGTCATCCCTGATCAGTATCAGTAAGAAACTGAGGTCCCTCATGAAATCATCCAAGGCTAACTTTGAAAGAAAAATAGCCAAGGATTCAAAAGATAACCACAAAGCCTTCTTTAGCTATGTTAAGAATCTAAGTAGCAACTCGCAGATATGCACTGAACTAGTGCAAAATAGCACAAAATATACTGAACCTACTGATATTGCCAACATCCTGGCAGATAGATTAAGTGCAAACTTGACCCCCTCTCACCTCCAGAAGGGCCCACAACAATACTGGAAAAGTGTAGTGCCCCAAAAATCACAGATGCACAGGTGAAAACAGCCCTTTCAAAACCCAAAAACACAGCGTCAATGGGACCAGATGGTGTCCCAGGCTGCGTCTTGCATGAACTACAGAACGAACTAATCCCCCCCTAAACACACTGTTCAACCTCAGCCTCTCCACAGGCTATGAGCCCATAGAATGGCTCACAGCAACAGTTATTCCTCTCCACAAAGGAGGGGCCACAACTGACCCTGGTAACTATCGCCCTATAAGCCTGATTAGCCTGGTCTGCAAGGCTATGGAGCGCATCATCATGGAACTCATTAACAAAGACATTGGGAACCTCCAAACACTTGACCCGACCCAGTTCAGCTTTGTTAAGGGCAGATCATGCCTACTAAACCTGGTTGACTTCTTTGAGACAGTCACCAAGGCCATAGACGAGGGAAAGGTGGTTCACACAGCCTACCTTGGCCTCACCAAGGCTTACGACACCATTCCCCACTTGGGTATTACAGAAAAACTCACCAGCCTGAACATAAACCCCTACATCACAAGATGGGTTGCCAACTGGCTTACAGACAGAACTCCCACAGTAAGAATAGCGGGCTCCAGGTCCGACTCTAAACCAGTCACAAGTGGTGTCCCATAAGGCTCGGTCCTGGGACCCCTACTGTTCAGCATATACTTCTCAGAAGTACAGGCAAACACAGGAGGACTATGGCTAACGAAGTTCACCTATGACTGCAAACTGGGAGCCATAATTGACTCTCTGGCTGACACAGACATCCTCCCAAAAGGCCTTACTGAGACAGACACCTGGTGTCAAAGTCATGGCCTCAAGCTAAATGCCAAAAAATGCATAGTCATCCCGTTTGGGAAAAACAAAATACACACGAAGTACCAGATAGCTGGCAGCCCCCTTAATACAGAAGAGGTAATAAGAGATCTGGGGACCCAGGCAGATAGTAATCTCTCCTTTGACAATCATATTGCCAAAGTAGTTAGGAAATCCTTCTATGTGGCCCATCTAATTACTAAAGGGTTCGCATCTAGAAATAGAGAGGTTATAGTGCCCCTCTACTCATCACTCATTAGACCCATCATAGAGTACAATGCCCCATTTGGGATGTACCTCACAAGACACTTCCAACAGCTGGAAAGACCACAGAAGTACCTCACCAAGAGGATTACTGGCCTCAAACATATGTCCTATGCAGCCCGACTGAAAAAACTGTGGCTGTACTCAGTGGCATATCACTTACTCAGAGGTGATCTCTGCCTGACTTAAAGCCATGTCCAACTCAGAATTGATGGACATGCTCCACCTAAAGAAATCCAAGTCACTGCGAGCCACGCACTCTATTGAGCTCTAAACCTCACCACAACAATAAATAGGACATGCTGGAGGGATAGATTCCTGTCACAGAGACTCCCCATGCTTTGGAACAAAATTCCAAACTACATTAGGCAGAGCCCCTCACTAACACTCTTCAAGAGAAACCTTGATGAGCAGATGGGTAACAGAAAATACATCCCTGGGATCACTTCATTGGCTCTGCTTGACAGAGGATCAGTTAATTAATTGATGGGGCGGCAAAAGCCAACACACTCTGGCTAAGCTTATAAATGCCCTTGGTCAGACAGCCTAGTACCTACCTATGAACCTACTTATGTAGAGAGAGCCTAGTTTTCTGTTAACAGTTTTTAGAGTATTATTGATATGGCTGTCGAAGTTGAGGTTGTCTATGGTGATACCTAGTAGTTTGGGTGTACCATTATTGGATGTTACAGTGAAATCTATTGGGGAAGACTTACGTGTAGGAGTAAAAAGGAGGAGTTTCATTTTTGGGGGTTCAAGAGTAAACAGCGCTGTGTAAACCATTGTTCAACTGTGTTAAACACTTTTTGGGTAAGGGAGTGAAGTCCAGATTTGGTTGTGGATGAGCGTATAAGAGTGGAGTCGTCTGCGTATTGTATGTATGTAGTTTGGGGGATTGCTAGGTGAAGGTCATTGATAAATATAGAAAAAAGTAAGGGTCCTAATATGGACCCTTGAGGGACACCAAGGTTAAAAGGCAGATGGGTAGATAGAATATTGTGCCAAAGCACAGCCTGTTGTCTGTTATGTAAGTAGAACTTGAACCATTTTATAGCAAGTTCATCTAGTGACAGGGATTTAAGGATATTTAAAAGTATCTGGTGATTTGCCATATCGAATGCTTTGGACAGATCAATAAACAATGCAGAGGAAAGCATATTGCGGTTGCATTTTTTGTTGATACAGTCAGTAAAGGAGAGGAGGGCAGTATTAGTGCTGTGGGAAGGTCTGAAACCATGTCGACAGCTGGATAGTAAATTATTTTGGATTAGGTGGTCTAGCATTTGCCTGTGGATACATTTTTCCATGATCTTTGCCAAAGGAGAAAGTAGAGCTATGGGAAAGTAAGTTGCATAAAAATATTTATAAAGTCTAGGAAATCAACAATTATGAAGTCATTGTTTGTTAGATACATTAGACCCAAACTTGAGTATGGAATAACAATATGGAAACCCTATAAGAAAACAAGCATGAGTAAACTGGAAAGAGTACAGTGGAAATATATCAAGGGCATCCATGGATGTGAAAATTTAAGCTATTATGAAAGTCTAAAATATCTGAACTTGTACAGTGTCTCTTACAAATATCTAAGAGGAGATATTATTCAGGAATATAGGGCATTTAGAGACAACTACCTCTGGGAATGTTTGGGGTTATCAAAAAAGTACTAGAGAGTCATCAGACAACCTATGTAGAAGATTCTGTAGGAATGAGAAGTGTACTAATTGGTTCTCTGAAAAAATAGCTGATGCATGGAACAGACTACCAAATTACATTAAAGCAAGTGCTAGTTATTTTTAAGAACAGCCTGGACATTTATTATGGGAACAAGTGTTCTGGTATATTGGCAAGCTAGAAGGGCATTAATACCCGTGCTTGAAATATTGGTTTGTATGTATGTATGTATGTATGTATGTATGTATGTATGTATGTAAGAAGTCCAAATTATCACTGCAGGCATCTTTGGCCTCCAAAAATACTGTGTGTGGGAGAGAGTGGTGCCATTGGTTGTCAGGATGGCAGTTTGCAACAGGCAGAAGGAGCCCTAAGAAAGTACATCTGCTGTATAGCCTAGTGGCTATGGCTTTCCAGTAATGCCTGCTTGGGCCCTGGGCGATGGTGAATTACCAGACTGTTTTTATAATGATTTCTCCAAGTCTGTTAATACCACTTCAGACCATATAATCCTTAATCTTTAAATTTGCTAAGCAGAAGTTTATTAGGTCAGTGTTGGTTCTACCACAACTGCAAATGAAAAATCTGGTGAGACAGTAATTCTTTCTGCTACTTCCCATCCAATAAGTTAGCAATTTTTCAGTCTGCAGTAAAGTGAAAAGTATACTTTCTGGCAATGATGCCTCTCTGATATCTGCTTTCCTTCAGTACTAAACTGAACAAGAGTCCAAGGTGTTATATTTCCAAAAGGAGAAGAAAATATTTATGACTGTTAAACATAATTTCAGTTGTTTTGTAACAATGCAAGAAAATGTATAAAATATTTAAGTTTGTGAGACTAAGAATACATTCTGATATAATTGTAATATTTTGCAGACAATGTTAGATTTATTAATAAAAGTATTATGTTGGGTTAAAATTTTTAGATCAAGTATACTAGTAGACAAAGAGTGGTCAGTTCACCTTGCTTTAGCCCATTAAGTTATGACCATGTTATTTGTCAGCCTGTGATAAATGTTACTTGCCACTCAGTACTGCGGTATGTAGGAATTAGTATGTGTACCTGAAGCATAACCCCCAGACAGCAAACTGGACAAGTGAATCTCATAAAAAGAAAAAAGTACTGAAACTGTGCATGCCATTACTTATAAAGTGGTTTTTTTTTGCCAGGGATAAAGCCTTCACATTCACTTACTTTTGTTGTTGTTGTTGTTGTTGTGTCTTTCGGCTTATTCCAGTTAATATATACCAATTCCACAGGTGCAGAGAGGACACAGAGAGAAAGACACTGCAAGGGTGAAAGAAAAAAAAGTAGTTTATGGAGCTGCAATTTCACAGTAGAACTAAATAATGCAAACACATTCTGGGACTTGTAGATTTGGGGTGATTACACTCTTGCAGTTACCCATTATCAGTTAATGGATGTCCTGATTTATGATTGAAGTTGCTAATAAAACATATAATTTATATAATTTATCAGAACAATGTTCATTGCAGCAGTAAATAATTTATAATACGCACTGTTTATATAAACTGCACAGCATGTCTAGTTTAGTAATTGAATGATTTGTATTAATGCTTTGTGCATCAGAAAAATGCAGACTCACTATTTATATGCATGAACATAAATTCACACAGAAGGTTTTTGGATAGATTAGCAATGAAGCATTGAATCTTCATTAACTGAGAAATAAAATTTTACAACAAACATACATAAACAATAGCTGCAGCTTGGAATATCTCATGTTGTACTAAAAATCCTCATTTTTACTGGTGAATTACACCCTTGTGTTACTCTGATTTCTAAATATAGTACCTTTAAGATTGCACAAACGCAGAGAAGCTTACCTCTTTTTTTTTCACGTTCTGAAACCTCAAAGACAGCATTGACTTGTATGAACAATAAAGTAGCATCCTGCATGTTGAAGCAAAGACAATACAACTTGAACATCCACAAATCATTTTACTTTCAAATTCTTACTGTTTTGATTTTTTGATATAAATTATTGCTATTGAATACCTGTATACTTTCTATCCATTCAAACAAGCATTAAGGTTGTTTTCAAAATACCATTGCAGCTTCTGTTTTTAGTAAATATAGCTTGCTTTACTTGTTTCTTATATTTTGAAGTAGAGTTCTACCAATGCCTACAATGATATTTTTAGTTTATATTTTGAGGCAATGCAGTTACCAGACACTAAATGCTTTATGTTAGTGTTAGAAGTATTGGACTGGTCCACATTTAGAGAAATGCATTCATGACAAGCTCATTTGCAGAACAGATTCAGATTAACACTTCTTTCTCTGCCCATTGTGGATTTGCATTAGAAACAATAAAAAAAAGGTATTATAAGGCTTTTACTACAATATGAGTTGTGCTATGTTTAATAAGGATGTACGGTATTCAGATACTATGGATTTTGTGTGTAGTACTTCAGACACAGTCTTTTTTTCTTACTGAATTTAACATCTTAACAGAAATAACTGTTTTTACTTAGGAAGTTATGCAGTTAGTGATACATTCCAACCATAAATATCTTCTTCCACACATAATGTGTCTCATAAATGTGGAAGAAATGTTCAAAGGATTATAGGAGGTTACTAAGCTAGTGGCCCCAAGGCCCTTACAAGCCTAGCCAAGTTCAACCCATGTTCCCGACACTAAAATCAGCACCTATTCCCCTGTTCAAGAGGGACACAGGCGGAACTACCAGGATGAAGTTCCAGTTGCCCATCCAATCGTCCAAATTACACTTAAATAGAGCCAATGGGGGCTTTGTTTAACATGCATAGGAAGTTTAATCCAAAGGTGGGGTAAGCTCTGTGAGACAAATCTGTCTCTCCAGTAAGTTTTATTGATGTCACATACCAGGTTACGGTTCTTTGAGAATGAGAGACCTGTGTGCCATTTGACTTGCAAATGTGCAGCATTTCCATTAAAGCTGGGTCACAGATTGCTCTGTATGTAAGACACACTGCTCTTGCAAGCTGTTCTAAGCCTAGCTCATTTTCCTTTACAGGTAAGAAAGAAATGTGTCAGGTTCACTTCTTAACCAGCAAGTCAATACCGTAGATCAGCATAAGACGACACACAAGTTACACACATCATCATCATAGAAATAAACACAAGAAAAGAAAAAAAAAAGCAAACTAAGACACCAGTGTAGCTCCCACACTATGTCAACAACTAGAGAGACATGAAGCAAAGAAAATGCCTGTTAAATGACTGCAAGCCTTTGTAAAGCTCTCAGAAGACTTAGTTAATATTAAAGTTTGTACAAGAAAGTAAACCTACATATTAACCTCTAAAAAGTTACTTTTCCCTGGTATGGTTGCTGCAGTTATTTTGTTCTAATGTGATTATTCAGTTTGACAATATTAACGATGAAGATGTTGTCATCTAAGGAAAATATTGTTTTAAAGAAAATGTTTATGCCCTAAGGCATTCTGTAGCTTGTTATATTCAGGTCAAATACACCAGAAATTTAAGTCCAGGTTGGAGGAGCACCTTACAGACACAAGAAGGGTTAAATAAACATCCTGTAGCTTTATACTTTTTCAGTATCATAACAGTGATTGTAACTTATTGCAGGCTATTGTTTTTGACAAATTAGATCTGTTGAAAGGTAATATTAAAAAGTCAGAAATATATTATTGTATAAAGAAACTATGTGTATCATTAAATTCAATACTATGTGGCCCTCAAGCCTGGCTAATGAGTGCTCATAGAGGAATCTGTTAGCTATTTCATTATTTTAGTATTGCAATGGTTCCTTTTAATATATAATCTCTGTTAACTTTTTGACTAGATTTTTACATTTATCTGAGGTTTATGCTGGCATCATTTTTATTCTGCTCAGAAGGATTTTACTAAGACATCTGTATTCTTCTTTCAATAAACTACTATTTGGACCTTGAATTTGTCAGTTATATATAGAGGTCTCATTGTCCTAGGCTACACAAATATGTTATGTGAATTTGCTATGAATTTCTAGCTATACTGAGTCATTTGCTTGTCAGAAGCTTGGTATGGTGAAATTAATTTAAAATGCATTTGGAAAACTTAATATAATTTTATTTATTTATTTATTAAGTAGTGCCTCAGGAGTGAATCAGATGTTAAATTTCTTGAAAATTTTGAGTACTTAATGAAGTATCCTTAACTGTTCACTTAAACATAACAACTTTGTATTCTGTTTCATGAGGGAGCAGATGTCTGGGAAACTCGCCTTTTTGAGTATCATATTCTTTGGAAAGTTAACCTATCGTGTATTGCAATCAATGAGAAGAGAGAGAGAGACAGGGGTAAATATGTTTTGTGTGGTCTAGCTAACCTAACTGGTGCCCTCTGCAGTGACATAGTATTTTACAGAAGTATAGTTTTAGTAAGTGGACCTTGATAGGAGCTGAAATTAATATCTGTACCACAAACTACCTCCTTGGGTTTGTTACACATGTATAAGCTAGTTTAATTATCATTTCACAGTCTGGAATTATAAGGCAAATCTCTTATATTTGGCTATCAAGTTGTCTTTATAGTGTAAAATTGCAGTCAGGAGTGACACCTAAGAATTAAATAGATGTAACTGACTTACAGACTCATGACAGGTGTATTTCTTGTGCCTTTGTGTGGGCTGTCAGAAGTGCCTACACCAGGTTTGGGTAGGCAGCAAACAGAGGAATAGAAAGAGGTTATGGTGATGGCCATACCTGCAGTTAGGTCCTTACCTTTGTTTCATTTGTTTATTAGACCATGTCTGTGCAAAGCTTTCCCAATACTCTCTTGCTTAGGATGCCCTTGTTTACTGATGTCACTTGATGGAGATGTTTAATTTAGGCTCATGGCTTGTGTAATTGTATCTGTTGGTGGTTTCCAAGCTGGATTGGATTTTGCTGTACCAGCTGTATGGGTTATATTTACAAAAATGTGAGTTTAACATAAAAGATTGGTTTGATACCCAAAATTTCCACTTACCTATTGTGTAGCACTGAGTAACTAATTTAAGCAGAGAGTGCCTCTAGATCATCCTGTGAAAAGTCGATTGTGCCTACTGTGGTTCACATGATTAACAAATGAATAAAATAAAACCTAAGAAAATAAAAACAGGCTGAGTTAGACTGCTATTTTGGGTGTGTCCAATCTCTCTTCAGGAAGGTGATGATGATAAGCCTGATTTGTGGTGTTTGCATCTATATTTATGTAAACCACTTGGCATGAATTATGATCCTTGGTTACTTAAATGAAGCCCACTACTCATCTGTCAGCTAGCCACTTTATCATTAGTACCATAAGCTCCTTCCTTGAGGATTCCCTCCAGAAACTGCTGGGGCCCTTTAAGTTCTTTTTTTTTTTTTTTTTGTTAACACCACTGTTAAATTTTATAAAACACGATTAGCCTATGTCATGGATATTTAACCAGATGCATCATTTACTTTCCATAGGGTTGTCTAGTGTGCAGCGGTAGCATTGTTGCCTCACAGCAAGAGGTTCTCCCATTCGATTCTCGGCTAGAGCGCCTTCTGTGTGGAGTCTGCATGTCCTCCCTGCAGTTGAGTGGTGTTCAAAAGACATGCGTGAATGGGCGTGCCTTCATTGAAGGTTGGGCGTCGGGCTGGCAACTCGGCACCATAAAAATCTACTGCCAATCATTAGAGGACCGGAGTTCCACTGTGGCAACCCCTAACCGAGAAAAGCTGAAAGAAAAACAACAACAAGGGTTGTTTAGTGTGGCTTGTTATCCTCTATCTTTTATGAACAGTTAGGTGTAAGCCTGTTGATAAACATGTTTTTGTATTTTATGTTTCTTTGCTTGTTGCCAAGTGGTCTGTTGATCACTGTTTAGCATGTGCTTCACTAAACTTTCATTCATTATTAATTTTCTGATTACCTCCATAATCAAGTTCAGGATCACAGGGAAGCCTTATCTCATTTCAGCACTCACTGCATGCAAGGCAGAGAAACTATTGCTGAGTAGAGTGCCTACCTATTGCAGGACACTCGTATATAATACACACACACACAGTCTGTCTCTATCTCTGTCTTATAGACACATCTGATTTCCCCAGTTCACCTATAGTATATGTGAGAGAAACTGGAGGACCAGGCAAAAGCCCACATGCACTCATAGAGGATGTGCAGTTACAGATTAAAAAAAAAAAATCACTACATTACAACAAGAATGTATTGTGTATGTTAATCAGAATGCCATTAGATTAATAAATTGCATACTTGGTGTCCGAACCTATAGACTAGCTCTAAAAAACAAATTAGTTAAGGGAATGGCTATTGGAACATACTTCATTTGCAGATTAGTTTTGAAATCATTGTGCAAAACATTAAATATGACAGAAAACGCACTGATGATTATTATTAGCAGGAGACTAAAACCTATTTTTCTGAGCATGCCCAGCAGAGCACCAGTTGGATGAGATATGTTAGTATTTGAAGTTTTGTAAACCTGTATTTTCTCAGTAGAACTCTTCAATCCAGCCTTCAATATGTTGACTGATATGCAAGCCTATTAGTTTTTTGTCACCAAGTGATTTTCCATTGATGAGTGTTACAATGCATCTGGAATTCGTTGTATGAAAATTTAAGAGCAAAATTATCAGTGAAAGTATGGATATTTTATGTTTGCTGTGAGAAATTGATTCTCAATACAGTTATACTTTTTCCCAATATTTGTTTGGGTTACCTTTGATAATTCCTCGTCAGATCCGCAAGACCACCTTCTCCCTTTAACTGGTTGCGTACCTATTCATCAACTTGTTTAAAAGCCTTTTTTATGTAACTAATCAAATGTTTAGGCTTGAGTAAAAAAATAATTGTATAAAATTCTTAATGATATGACATCTTCAAAAAAGTAATGAGGCAGCTTAGTAAAGCTGCATAAATTGCAACTGTTTTTGTGTGTGTTGCTGTTGATGTTTACAAATCTATCTGCTTATAGAGGAGCTTCTCCCTACGTATTAGCAAGATGTTGTATCTTTCGGCTTTTCCCAGTTAGGGGTTGCCACAGCAGAACCTCCGGTCTGCTAATGACTGGCAGTAGATTTTTACGTACCGAGTTGCCAGCTTTGACACACAACCTTCAACGAAAGTACGCCCATTCACGCATGTCTCCACACAGAGGATGCTTTAGCTGAGAATCGAACAGGACAGCGTCTTACTATGAGGCGACAATGCTACCACAGCACCGCCACCGCAGTTTATCCTACGTATAACCAAGATAAAGACTAGTATTCAGTTAACATGTATTAAATAAGATAACGGAATATGCATTACTCTATCCACTTAATTGGTAAATCAGAGAGGTTAGATCAGTGCAATGGAGTAGTGAACACCAAGGAATGCCACTACAGCTATTCCTTAAAAATTCAGCTACCTCTCTGATTGGGCTGAAAAATAAACTTAGTCAGGCTGCTATTAGAAAGGTTACACCCAGTTATATTACTTAGTAAGAGAGACTTCATGATTTAATTTCATGTACTCCAAGTTCTTGTAGGCAGATGACTTTTCCTGGATGCTCAGGCTCAGTTTGCCCTGCTAGGATATGTTTAGGCAGATGACTTTCCCTGGATGCTCATGCTCAGTTTGCCCTGCTTGGATATGTTTTTATTTGTATTGTTTTGTTTCTTTGCTTGTTCATCTGTTGGCTTGGTTGTGTTTTGTTGATTGGGACTATCTAATAAGGCAAAGACTATTTTTAGTGGAGGCCCTAGAAGAAAAGGTATGCTTATATATTTATAATACAAGCATAAATATGTGAATGTAAACAGCTAGGAGCATAAGCAAGTTAGTCATTCAGTTTAAAAAAAAAAGACTTTTAAGTGTTACTAGTGGTGTCCGACATTGCTCGGTACTGAGACCTCTCCTGTTTGGAATATATTACTTTGAAGTCAAGGCAAATGTAGAGGGCCTTTGGCTGACCAGATATGCTGCTGACATGCTGGATGCAGTCTTTAATTATCCCCAAGTGCATATGACACAGACAAATAACTGGGGCCAGAGCCATGGTCTAAAGCTCAATGCAAAAAATGCATAATTATACCCTTTAGAAAGATGATCAACCCAGCAAATTGCAACATTAATAACACGCCCCTAAGAGCAGACCATGTGATAAGGGGCTCAGGAAGGGTTGACAGTAACCTGAACTTTGACATTTATATCAAGCAGAGATCTTCCTTATGCATATTCAAATGCAATTTGGACCAATGGATGGGAAATCGTAAATTCACACCCTGGCTTGTTGCCTGTGTCCCTTATGAACAGGTGGAGCTTGTAGATACACTTAGGAATATACCAAAGCCATTCTAGTCCTTGAGCAGTGATAATTAGGAAAATTGGGGCATGAATGGCTAGGCTTAAAAAAACTTTGTTATCCCAATAACTTCCTGTGTTCCTATTATATGGTTCAGTACATTTACACAACTTTTGAAAGAAAAAGTAATTGGCCGAGTGCCTGCACATTGCTAATTTTAGAGGAGGTTGCTGTGCAAAGAGCCACTGAGCTAATCCATCATGTATTATGCACTGAATGTTGCTGCAAGTCTGAGAAAATGACCACATAATTATAGAGTCATAGTGCTAATGAGAGAAGCAGTTCTACTGAAGGACATGTGAGCGAAGTAAAGGATGTCACAATGAAAGCAGGCTGAACGAGCCAAGTCAAAGCACACTCACATATGCAGTGTAGAACCATATGACTACATCTCATACTTGTCCAGCACAAGAAGGGTAGTGCTGTGGCCAGTAGTAGACCACTGCAGGAGTGCACAGCAAACATTTATCCCTGTCATCATATAAATGTGAGAGAAATAGGTTAGATAGTAAAACAGAAAAGGGGACAACAGCAGTCAGAAGTAAACACACAAGGATAATCATAAGGTAGAAAAGGTGAATGGTGAAGGAATGACCTTTTATTTTTCAGGTAAGGAGACCCTTTTGTAATATATACCAAAAGAAAAAAGTAGGTAGAGATGGTCATGGAATAAGTATCAGGGGCAAAAAGGTGAACATAAAACACAGACTTGGATGATATACAACATACAGGGAAGACAATGGATGGTCATATGCACTGTTCTCCTCTTATGTTGTGGGGAGGACAGTGGATGGACACATACACACATACATATAAAGGTGGACAAATGATGGAAAAGTTGATCAATGAACAAAGAATGAGAAATGACCCATAAGAGAGGAAAAACACCAGGATGTGGATAAGATAAGATAGGATCCTGGCATGGCCCAAAAGGCAACATGCCCAGTGATTTCTCATCGGGGCTGCCTATGTTTTGGGACATTTTCTTTTCCTGATACCAGAGGGATGGGGCCTTCTAGTTTAACTATGCAGTTCCAGAAGCCACACCAGAAGGTGTTTCATATTGCCAATTAGGGTATCCACCTGCCAGTGCACCACAGCAGCCATCAGCCTTGGACATTGATGCTGGGAGACCAGGGAAGACCCCTCAGTTTAATGGCACAAGATGAGCCTTTGCTCCAAATTAAGAGAAGAGGACACAAAAAACACCAGTAACTGCTCCAGGTCACCTCATACAATGGAACCATTGTCCCTCTGCTGAGAGACAGACCTGGTGGCACTGGTGATTCCACAGCAGAGATATTGATCAGCACACCTCTTTGTCCTCTGAAAATGGAACTGTAAAAAGATATTATAATAGCAAAATAGTATTTTTGCATACATATGCTACAAATGCAATTGCTGTCGTACAGCATATGAGTGCAGATGTCATACACACCTCATCTCTGGAAGAGGCACTCCCACCTTCCTCACCATCTAATCATATTTTATAATTGCTCCTCCACCACTGAAAAACAAAGCATGCACTCCAAAATACCTGTACAGTGGTTGATAGTACAATATAATAGTACAGAAAAAATGCTTGCAGTAGAATTCATGTTTTATTTCCTGAAACTCTGCATCCCTGACAAAGCACAATGGGTGTTGCCACTTGAAATCACTGTGCTGTTACCAGAATAGATGATGCCATTGACTTTACTCACCACCCCAGCAAGCTTATTGTGAGGTATCCAAATTCTATAATAGGTCATACTTGCTCTGTAAGTGTATCACTGTAGTTGCTGTGCAGAAAGAACAGGAAATCCTACTAATTTTCTCTCTCTCTTTTTGTCTCTCTGGCACCGCATGCTAGATCTCAGCATTACACAGTACCTGAAGTAGTCATGACCACTCAGTCATGTCTATTCAAAGAGGGAAATGGCAGTCTCATGCTCAGGAGTGCAGATCTAGGATGTGTGCTCTTTCTGTAAGTCCCTAGCACTGTGCCATGATACCATGAACAGATATAACATTGTTTTGTGGCACTAATGGTATATGCATGCTGCATGTGTGAAGATACTTGTGACATCCCCTCTCTGGGCCAGTAATCAAGGAGCCTGAATACTCACCACTGACACTGGAGAGGGATGTTCACTTGGAACAAAAATAGATACATGTGGTATTTTCAGATGAAGCTGTCTGTATCAAGCACAGTTTCCCTTAAGAGAACACAGGGAACACATGCAGTCTGGAGGCCAGGTCTTTTCTCTCTCTCCAGGCCCCCAGTAAGACTCCCCACTGGCACAGCTGTAGAGTTGAGTCCTCAGCCGAGTATCCAAGCCAAGCATTCCAGCACCCTGTCTGTGAAACCAGTGCTTTGTGTCCCTGCTCCAAGTAGCTGACACACACACTTGGAGATTTGATTTGCACACACACACACACACACACACACACACACAGACACGCACACACACACACACACACACACACACACACACACACACACACACACACACACACACACACACATATACTCACCTGGGAAAGGCTGGCAAAGATTTACTAGCTATGTCTTCTACTGCCCAGACTCTAAGGAAGTTACACTGCCACCAGACACCCCAAAGCCAGGTACTCTAAGGCTCTTACAAGAGTACCCAATTATACTGAGTGAAATTAATATTAATAGCAATGGTAGTGTTTAACCAATGCAGTAAGGCTTTCAGGAGTGGCTACAGAGTCACCAAATAGATATAAGTACTTTCAAAGGTTAAAATATTATCTAAGAGACCTGCCACAATGAAACGTTTAAATATATTTAATAATATATAATAAAATAAAATGAAAATATGGAATATCTATTTATAATAAACACCAGAGTTTCAATCACAGGAAATATTAAAATAACCCAGAAGAATAGATTCATACAAATACAGAAAAACAGTACTTAACTAATCTCACTATATTTTCCTGACTGATGTAAAGAATTACTATTCCCTGGTTACTTACTAGACCAAGGCAAGATGAAGTGGGTGAGAGATCCTTCTATGTCAAATTTCAAAAAAAGAGTGCCCTGCGACTTGTGTCTCATCTAGTATTAAAACATCATTTCAGTGATGGATTACAGAATGACATCACATACATCTGGTAATCTGACTTCTCTGACTTCTGGTTCCCATACAATCCCATTACTGGAAACTGAACCAGAATCTCTCCCATTTGTGTTACCATACACACAGGTAGAGCTTTGCTAAGATGTGTTATAGTATCTGGAAGCCAAAAAAAATGTCCACACTTCCACCCTTCCAGGGTAGTAATTAGTTCACTGCTATGGATAATACAACAAGGATTCCTAGTCCTTGTTTTGACAGACATTTTGTCTCTGGCTGCAATCAGAACTGTAAGATACGATGTTTCTGGCCTACCAGTAATTTAATTTTCCAAATATTTTTCAAAGTTAGCTGGACTGAGATTACATTTTCAAAACAAGGATCTGTACAAATCAGTTTGATATACAAATGATATATAATTGTTTACAAAACTCCAGCTACCTATGCTGGCATACATTACACATCCACTGGCCTACTTCTCCTGGCATAGCTGGCAATACCTCATATCATCACAATACTAAGTACATGTATAGAGGTCATCATAATGTGCACAGCTAATATCTGCATTTTTGGGTATCACAGTGCATTACAGCAGTGATTTATTGACTGGGGCACTAGCCTGCCTCATTTGCAAAGCCACCACACTAAAAGGCCCTTCGTTTTACAAAAAATAATCCATGAAACGGAACTCCATCATTGTAACAAACAACTCCTGACAGCTCATTGTCCCAGTTACTAACACCTAAATTCATTCATTCATATAGACAGCCATGGTATCAGCTGTGGTTGCTTAGATGAATGTTTGTTTTGTGCTTGTACTCAGTCAGCAACTCTTCTGAGCGGATGATCATGACTCATAACAGCTTTCACCCAGGGAAGCCACCCTCCACTCACCCTTACTTAGCTACACCCTGCCCTTCTGCTGCTGCTACAAGTAGTAAGGAAGGCCCTGATAAGAATCTCACTTGCTTCTCCATCTGTTTGCACAATGCCCTGCTGTGCAGTATGGTGCACACAACAAAAATCGTCCTGCTGATGTTTGGACTATATTGTATTACCCTCCTGACTTCTCTAGAACACTGAAGATTGCATTCAGTAAGCTACCCAAGCTCCACTATATTTCTCTTGTCTGACTGTACAACACTTTTGCTGCATGGTCTGGAGGTTGCAGATGGCAATCATCAGTCAGAGCTCTAGGAAATATCTGGCATCTCCTGTAACATGCACGAAGCAACATATATATAGCCTGTTCTCTGGCTGAATGGTACCTGTGTGCATATACTATCTACCATATGTGTGTGCACCTATAAACCCAGTAGGAAATCTCTTCACAGTAGCCTTTGTTATAGGTCAGACATGCCAAATGTGTGAATCATGGGAACTGCCTGGGTGGCACATAGAGATATTAAAAATAACCCCCCAGGCATTACAGACCACCCAGCAGTTCTGAGAATGGCAGTCTTTCTTGCTGATGAATCTCAGCTAATCTTGTTTAGGAATCTCAGGCCCTTTGAACGAGATAGTACTATGTTGTTAAGGTGTGTGCAGTCTAGTGTTCTTAGGACCACAGAGACACAGACTATATTGTAAAATGTCTGCATGATGCTGGTTCTATTCTAGGCATTCTCGGAGAACTAAATATGTTCTCCTTGCATAATGTAGCATAATGTAAACAAAATGGTTTAGGATTTATGAAACCATTGTCTGGAATATCCCTAGCATGACCCTAGTAGATTGCTGAGTGGTCCCTGTGGCAAGATGATTAAAGCTACACATACTTTAGTAACCACAGGAATAAGCGTACAATTTATCCTCCTTGGTTCCACTTGTGGGTGACAGTTTAATTAGATCTGTCCCTTTCTACATAGAAACAACTGGTCTGTAAGCTAGTGGTATGTCAGGTGTGGTCTGTACCTGCTCCATTGGCTAGGATAGCTGCAGCTTGTAGGATTACCAGCTCTCTCCCTGATGGTGACTAATAACACAGGGTGCAGAATTATTGTTGCTGCTACTACCAGCATTGGTGCCATCATTTACGCCATGAATCACCATGCACAGAATAGATATGTGCCATGCCACATTATACGTCTTTGATATATTTCTGAATCACTCAAAACCAGCCTCCTGCGGGGGGAATGTTGCACGGCCCCCAGAAACAAAAGTACTCAAACCACAAAACGAAGCCAGCAACCAAATACAGATCTGATAAAATCCTTTATTGGTGGATAACTGGTAGTAACATCAAAACCAAATCAGACCGGTTTCGGCTGGCAAAAAGCACAGCCTTCTGAAGAAGGCTGTGCTTTTTGCCAGCCGAAACCGGTCTGATTTGGTTTTGATGTTACTACCAGTTATCCACCAATAAAGTATTTTATCAGATCTGTATTTGGTTGCTGGCTTCGTTTTGTGGTTTGAGTACTTTTATATTTCTGAATCAGTCAACATTTTGGCTGTTATCAGTTGCATGTTCCATTTGGCTCATTTACATGCATTTCCTAATTTCCATGTCATTATGCACTCATTAGCATGTGCTGTATACTGCACTATTCTTCTCTTGAGCAGCAAGGCTGTCTGGGTCTACTTCAAAGTATCAAAAGATCACTTACTTGAGTCTAAAATCATTCAGATGAAAATAGCGAAACCACATTTTTGCGAACGTTAAACCAGCAAAAACATTTACCAGGAAAGGAACCACTTGGCCACCATGATAAAATACACACAATGAAGCAAGTAAAACCCACCAAAGTGGGGGGGGGGGCTTCAATCCCCCCCACACCCCCCTAACTAAATATACCAACTCTGAGATCGCACTGTAGTGGGAAAAACGTCAAACTTCCCCATGTTGGCCAACTGGTTCTTTTGCCGGTGAAAATTTTCTATGGTTTGATCGTTCGCAGAAATGTGGTTTCACTATTGTTGTCTCGATGATTTTGGATTCAAGTAAGTGGTCTTTCAATACTTTGAAGTAGATTCTGCTGTCTTTGTCTTTGAATCACCCATGCCCATTGCTCCTACCTGAGATAATTTGTACAGCACAGTAAGCTAAAAGTCTAGGTATCCCATCAATTGTTTGTAAAATCAAAATTTATATGTAGGTACAAATTTGAGATGTAAGGTTTAAGAATTTGAAAGGGAAAAAGATAAGAAGTAGAGTATATAGTATATAGTAAAATGTATTTATGATTAGAGAGTGTATAGATAGCATGTAATATAGAGGATTATGATCAGGTTTCTGATCATAACCAGTTTATTATGTGTTTGAGACCTCGATGTCATGAATTCACTCTTGAGGTGACACACATTTCTAGAACACATAATATATTTGTTATGACAACAAAAATCTGATCAGATATCTTTGTTCATATGTGGAGCCTTAACTGCCACATTTGACGAATTTCAAGGTAAACAATAAAGGTTCAACTAGAGGCCGATGTTCTGGGGGGACGGGGTGAGGAAGGGGGTGACTTTGGGAAGTACATTTCTTGGAATGTGTATTATATAAAGTAAAAAAGAAATACTGCACCTGACTTACACAACCAAAACATTTATTCAAACAAAAAAACAGAGAACGTAGGCGCTTTCACGACTACTGCTGTTGCTTCATCAGACAAAGAATGAACACCAAATCATTCAATTTAAGTAACACAAGTAGCAGTCAACTGATACTTAACAGGTGTAGCTAATAAGGCATACTAAAAACTTAAAATCATAGCTTACCAATATACATTGCTATTAAAATAGACCTATGTACATAGTAAATATACAAAAGATATATGTATATATAAAAAAATGTAGATAATACAACTTAATTCCTATATTTAATGCCTAAGGCGGCGAGACTTCAAAAAGGTTTTAAAGATGTTGAGCCATTTAAACAAGGATATCTCTCAGCATTTAGTAGGAGAATCCACTTTGATTTTCTAAGACACCACCTCGTATGTTCGGGCATATAACTTGGATAGCTAAAAACTTAAAAGTATGTGTGTAATCAGTCTGCTTGACATGATTAGCTAGAGCATTATTTTCTTTATGGTTGTTAATGTTTCTAATATGTTCAAGGATTATATATTTGAACATTCTGTTTGTTTTGCCTATATAAAATGCAAAAATTTCTGACAAAAAGAAAAATACACTAAATTCATAGTGCGACAGTCAACATATCTCTTACTCGTAATAGTAAAATGTCATGAAGGATGAACAAAAGTAGTACTACTATAGCTATATTGACATGCAGAACAACGTCTGCATGGAAAGGTGCCAATCCACATAGAATAAACAGGTCTACTAATGTTTGCTTTGTTACAAAAATGTTGTTTCAAGGACTTATTGTTCCTGAAGAAAAAGGATGGAAAACTCCCAATCTTATCCATAAGTCCGGGTATCTCCTGTAATATATGCCAATTATTTTTAATAATTGAGGTATATTGCTGTATATCACTTGAATACTGAAAAACTACCCTGAAGCTACCTTCAGCTGTATTTAAGCTGTTTGTTTCATTGTTCTGTGTAGCATTTCTAAGGTATGGTGTACACTTATATCCCCTTTGTGTCCATGCTTCCTCTATGGTTGTTTCAATCTCTTTCCTTGAATAACCTCTATGTAAAAACTCTTGTTTAACAATTTCAAGTGCCTTTTTGGCTTCTTCATCCTGGTTATGTAGTCTAAGGATCCTATAGACTTGCCCTTTTAGCACATTTCTAGAGATATGCCTCGGGTGCATACTTGTTTTATGTAATAACACATTTTTCCTAGTAGGTTTCTTGTGTATACTACTATCAAGCCCATTTAACTCAGATTTCCTGACCATAATATCCAATAAATTAATTTCATCCTTTGAATAATAGTAAGTAAACCTTAAAAAGTCAGTGGTGGTATGTAGATAATTCACAAAACGTTCAAGTTCAAATACATTGCCCTTCCACAACAAAAAGATATCGTCCACAAATCAGACCATAGGATGTTTTCAAAAAAGGCATTAGCTTCTGATAGGAGAAAATGTTGTTCCCAACATACTAAGGCTAAGTTGGTGTAGCTGTTGGCACATGCAGTGCCCATGGCTACTCCAACTTTTTGTAAATAAAATTCATTTTCAAACACAAATACATTATTTTCCAGTATGATGTCCAACAAACTACAAATAAGTTATACCTTAGTATTATCAGAGCATCTGTTGAGGGTCAAAAATTCCCTAATCATGTCAATACCCCATGTATTAGGTATAGAGGTGAATAGTGATTCAATGTCCATAGTGACAAACATATAATCACTGTCAATAGTCGCTATTCTATTATGCAACCTTTCCAAGAACGTCTGAGTGTCCCTCGAGATAGTATGACACCCATCTAACAAAATATGCAAATGACTTTCTACAAAGATAGTGGTTCAGTGCACCAACCCGCACCAGAGACAATAGGTCTCATGGGTGGTGCACTGAGATTTTTATGTATTTTTGGCAACCCATATAGTCTCGGAATAAGTGTTAAAATATTTAAACAAGTTCTCATCTATCAAGTTAGTCATTAATAAATCAAAAATCAAGAAAAATGTATGCGATTGAAATTAAACAGGCAGATAAAGATGGAGGAGTAGTAATACTTGACAAAGATTTATATCTGAGTCAGATGAGATTATTACTGCAAGATGCCAATACTTACTAATGCATTTCTAAAGTTGTTGTTAATGGAGTCATGGAAAAGGTATCCTTCTTGATTTTTGATTTATTAATGACTAACTTGATAGATGAGAACTTGTTTAAATATTTTAACACTGATAAGCTGTTTAGGGTCAGCCAGTGGCAGTCCTTTACTGGCTTAGTCTTTGATTACTTACACACATACAGAGGAAGGGCGTTAGGAAAAACTCCTCTGCTGGCTGTGGGTGACCTTCATCCCATATTGGTGGAAAGAATGAGTGTATCATGTGGTTGTGGCTGACATTCAAATAACTGGCAGCCAGGGAAGAGGGGAAAAAAGAAAAGATCTGTTGTATACAAATCGATGCACTTTTTCAGATCTATCTGAAACTGGGGTTGCTCTTCAACAAAACTTACTAGTGAAAGGTTCCAATCTTTTTTTCATTTAGTCTAATATGCCATACATGATAAAACCCATCTATATTATTCTGTACATAAATGTCATGTTGTCCTTTTCAGTTATTGCTTTTGTTTATGGATTACTGGCTCATTCTGTTTTATACTTTATCATTCAATGCAGAATAGTAAGATAAGTATGAGCTTCTTGTGAAATATTATTTTTTTTTAATTCAGAGACTACTTTTTTTGTTATCATAAAAAAACAACATATTTAATTTTCTAAGCTCATTTTATAGAGCATTGCTGCTACGTAAACTCTCACTGTGCGTCAGAATCCCCAGAGTACACAAATAATTCATGTTATTCTCATGGTTTTGCTGCCCCTGTACTGTATTTTTCTCAGAGAATAGAACTGTTAAAGGAGCACATTGTAATGTCAGCAGGAATGGATGCCTTCATTACTTTGGTATTAAGGTGTATTTCAGTAGTATGAGGCCCTAGAAAAAAGTAGACCATTCTGCAATTCAACAGTCTTTTTCAGTTCATTATGGGAACCATTTATATTTCTACAGGGAACCACAAAGCTTTAAAGAACAGTTTAAGAAAAGTATACAAATAGATGAATAGCAGGCTCTCTCCTCGTGTCTGTCATGGCATAGTCGTGAAATCATTCTGAACCTGCAATCTGTTTTACTGCGTAGCCATTCATTTTACTCAAGGTGCTACCAAAGATAAAAAAAAAGGTTTAAAAAAAGGATAATAGTCACTTACATGAAGAATGAAACCTTTACCTCTGAAAGCCATTTTCTGTGGTGCTGTTGCACAATGCAGACTTTATTTCAAACAAAATAACCAGATATTAAGATTACACTTTGTGCATTCTCTTCACCTCTCCATTTTTTGCACATTGCATAACATTTCATCATTTAGAATACTCATAAAAATAACATTTACTTCACTGGAGAAGAATGCAATGGGCCTGTTTAGTCTGACCTTAAAGAATTCTACTTCCATCATTTCCATCCACATTACAGAGACTCCTCCTGTTCTACACTCTCTCTTAAATGATGTTACGGGTTCCCTTTCCACCACTGATTCAGGTAGGTCATTCCATGGGTCCACAACCTTCTTTGTAGAAAGGTCATTCAGACATCCAGGGAGTAGTTAGTCCCTGCAATCTGATAGCCCTGCACCTGACCCGGTCATCGCTCCTTCCTGCTCGGGTTGACCTTTCATATGTCCTTGATGTTATCGTATTGTACATATTT
The DNA here is from genome assembly GCF_019279795.1 of Protopterus annectens. Lineage (NCBI taxonomy): Eukaryota > Metazoa > Chordata > Ceratodontiformes > Protopteridae > Protopterus > Protopterus annectens. Next base: position 548,888,457 of record NC_056751.1, read on the forward strand.
AATTTATTTTTGTTTACTGGTATAGTAGACTGTCATAGAGGAACCTGGTCCAGCTGAAGCCACAGGGCAATAATGTGCGAAACCAGAAAAAATATAGAAATGCAATTATACAAAATGTGCTAACACCTCTACATACACTATTTAATAAAAAAATACTTATACAAAAATGTATATGAAGAAGGTGGAAGTACAAAATCTGCAAAAAGCACAAGGTTAGATTAAGAAGTAACTATTTGCATCATTAAATATGTTAAATTGGGAACAGACATCTATATATACATGAAAGTGTGTGTGTGTATATCTATGTGTGTGTATATATACATATATATAAAATATATTTGCGTATCTATATCTAGCTATATATATATATATATATATATATATATATATATATATATATATATATATACACACTTTACCTTAACGGAGTTAAGTGCAAGAAAGGGAAGGTTTCCCTTTCCTATGCTGTAGTACGATCTCGAAGTTGGTATATTTAAGTAGCGGGGAGTGTGTGGGGTGCAGCCCCCTGCCTACACCCTTTACTTTACCTTTTTTTTTTTTTTTAATACATTTTTCGGAGCATTCGAAAATGTAATTGTTTGATCATTAAAGGTCGACCTTTAGGGATTCGAACAATTGCATTTTCGATGTTCCAATAGGAACCCATATATATATATATATATATATATATATATATATATATATCTATATATATATATATATATATATATATAATGTATTTATGCATCTATCAATATATATATATATATATATATATATATATATATATATATATATATATATATATATGATTTTTGTATTAATTTCTAAAAATGTTCATTGATGCCCGCATTCTGAAAATGCACATACTGAAAACTCCACAGCACTTAATAAAATAAGATCACATAAAGGCTTTTCTTTTGCAATTCGTTAACCAAACATTTACCACTAAATTCAGACAGCCTTCATCTGAATACTATAGTGTAATGGAAAAGGTTTTTCTATGTTAAGTTATATGGTTGGAGTTAGGACCAAGAAAGAGTTAGAATTCAGCTTAACATGCATGCATAAGGATGGGAAGGGGAGCTCCACCCCCACTGTTTTTTAATATCTGCTAACTATAACCCTCCTTATATCTTACCTTAGAAAAATCCTTTCTTAAACACTTTCACTGCATAATATGCTTAGGCATATACCTCATAAAGCAACATGCATGCACAAGACTAAATCTATCCCCTTACCTACCCCGTCCTCAACTATAGCCTGCAAACACTGACTCCCACACACACCACATAAGACTAAATCTGTCCCTTAACCTAGCCCAGCTATAACCTGCAAACACTCACGCACACACATGCTCACCTCCTGATTATAAAACTCGCCACAGAACAGTGTCAAGTTAATTGACTTCCTCAGTGTCACAGATTAGGCAAATGAAGGCTGATGGAAACAAACTCCCAGACTAGAAGCATCTCATTAACAGCTCATACTCTTAATCCTGTGTACTAACTGCCAGACCATGTTTAACGGCCATAGGTAGGACTCCTTCCTAAAGTCTTTTTGATCTAAAAACAGGAATTGTATCCATTAAGCCACATGACTAAATGGATATGCATTATCCAGAAAAATATTTAATAGTTAGGAAGTCATGAGAATGGAAAGGGAGGGTAGATTGAAAGGTCTTGGCAGGGATGAGGAAAGCAATATGCGATACTCTTTTTCAAGGTAGATGTAAATTGGTAGACTGTAGTACTAAGTAATGTTCAACCTCCTCTCCTGCCCCACTGTCACTCTCCCCTGTTTTTCCTATCTGTAGTACTTGCTTCACAAAGTAACACCCCAGTCACATTCCTACTCATCCTTGTATGTTCCTTTATGTTGCCAAGCTTTTTTTTACTTTCAGTTCCATTACTATCTTCACCTTTTCTGCTCATGGCTTCCTCTCCCCTTTTGTCTTTGTACAGTTATTTAGTATCTTTCCAACCCTTAACACTGCTGTATGTTCTAGACTAAGATGCAGCCCATCGTTGACGTAGACTTTGTCTCTCTGCCTGGTTCTCTTCATTCTGCCAGTCTTGTCTATTATCACAGGCCAGTCATTACATTCCCTGATCTTTTCTTTCCTCAGTGTACCGGTTGCAGGCACAGGTAGCAGTTCTGAGTAAACTACATCTAACATCCTATACTTGCACCTTTGCCATCTCTCTAACACTGCCCACTACTACATTGGCTATCTCGTTTGTCAGATTGTTGATACCTGAATGCACCCAACATTCATTATCCCCTGATCACCTTCTTTCATGTCTTAATAAATCTGGTTCCACTGTTGTCTGGTCTTTTCTTTCTTACCAAGGCTGTTTTCCCTGCATGAATTAATCTTTCATTACTAAAATTCACTTTACCACACCCACACTGGCTGACATAACTTTCAGATACTACCCCATGTCACCAGCCCTCTTATCTGTAACCTTTCCTCTCTACTCCAGGCCTCCTCACTTTCTGTGCCAGATGCCTCACTCCTTTAATACATCTGTGCTCTTTCCTGCCCATTTAACACAGTGCTATTGCTATCTGGCTGAATATGTCTCTCTGCCCCATTTCCTCTTCTATCCATATATTATTACTTCTGCATAGTCACCTGTTTGTCTGTTTCCCCATCTTTACTTGTTGCATCTACCTGTACCTGTCTTTCTACCTTGACCTTCTTCCCTTTGCTCTTTCTTTCGAGACTTTGCCTTACCTTGGCCCATCACATGTGCCTGCACTCATCTGATGACCACTGCATATGCCTGAATGACCTCTGACTTTCCTCCCTCTTTCCACCCCTTCCTCTCTAATGACCTTCTCCTTGATTCCCTGCCTTCAGCTTTCCATTAGGTATAGCTAATCCACTTCCATTCTAGCCCCATATTCCCATAATGTTCATGCATTCTCCTGCATAACAGAGATTTTCTTTCATCACCCAAAGGTACCTGAACCAAACAGCTGTGTCACATCCTGAGCACCTCACAAGTGAGTCTCTCTCTCTCTCTCTCGTAAACACATACACACAGACATGCACACATTTGTCTTTATTAGCCTATGCTGTTCTTCACATGCTGTCTCATTCTTGGAGCTCTAATTTTTCATTTTGTATCACTAGAGCATCATAACCAGATGCAAATAAAAGTGCTATGATACCTATTATTTCTCATTGCACAAAACATGGCCACAGTAGATGCCAAACCCTGCTGCCTAAGTTGATAGTGGCTTAGGTAGATGTAAAAGATTCTGCAACAGCTTTCAGAAAGTGTTCTCTATGCCCTTGCCAGATTTACCCAACTTGGTATGAATACCGTTTGGGAATGCCCAGAAAAGTTCCTACTAGCCTAGTGGGACTCACCCAGCCAGCAAAGTATAAATTAATACAAATGTCATCTGTACTCTTTCCCCTGCAGTTTGCAACACAGCTGTGTTATGTGGAAAATATGGTGCTATAAAAGGCAAAACATATTCAAGTCTTAGTAACAGTACATTAATTACAATTCCTGGCTAGCTTCAAAGGATAAAAGATGTATATTCTGTGCGGTATTTTCAGTTGGTTAAGGACGTTAGTTTGCTGTTGTCTGGGTTTGGTCCAGGGTAATGTCTAGATAATTCTGAGTGATGGCACTAGGTATAGGAGTGCTATCCAGATCTTTAATTAGCAGTGATGCAGGATTACTTTTTTTAAGGTTCCATATACCGAACCTTTTGATATGCTATTATTAATAGTTAATCTGTTTCAACATGCCTACTTAAAAACAGCACAGAAATTATAGGAAAGAAAAATACTTGCAAAAACTATCAAAAGCTTCAGATGAAGATTTGTGTTCATTAATACAACAGCTTTATGAAAAACATTGTATAGATCAAGACACTTTCAGCTGTTGGGGAAAAAGAAATGACTTAAGAAGTGTGAAAATATAAAGAACAAAACCTAGAGATTTTTGAAAGGTATAAAAAAGAAACATGAACACGGGAAAGCAGGAGAGATTTGATATGGTGCAATATTTATGCAAAAGAGAAAGCCAAACTACTCAATACTAAAAAAAAAAAGGCAGCTCCAAAGATATTTGAAGAAAAATACAGGCAAATGTACCCAGATATGGAAAATTTCACAATACAAAAATAAGATCACAAAGGGGGAACACAGAACAGAAGACTAATACAGGTTATTTCACAGCAAGATGGAACAATTAGTCACCAAAGTAAGGAGAAATAGGTGGAGTGGGAGATAGCCGAAGAAGAAATATGGACATGGGAAAGAAAAGGAGATTTAATACGATGGAATATTTATGCAAAGGAGAAAGCAAAACTAATCAATACAAAAAAACAGTACCAAAGATATTTGAAGAGAAATACAGGCAAAGGCATCTGGTTACGGAAAATTTTACAACACAAAAAATAAAAAACAAAGCGGGAAGAAGAAAAGAGGATTCGTAAAGGAAATTTTGAAGAAATAGAAACTGAAGTAAAGTAATGGATTACCTGCAAAGTGAAGGATGTAGTGTAGAAAGCCAAGTCTGGTAATGTCACAACATGATGGAACAGTGAGTCCCCAACTTAAGGAGAAACAGGTGGAACAGAAAGCATCTGATCATTTGCCAAATGAAGATATGCTGGAGATTTCAGTAGGCAATCAGTACAAAAATTCAGTTGGAGTTGTACAACAAGGGAAGGAACAGGAAAAGTTGGCAACTCTGGCTTAGTCAGTATTGTGGAGTGATAGGTCCGTGAGTTCCCAAATGAAAGAGCAACAGGTGAAACAGGATGCAGCTGAACAGAATATGTCACAGGAAGATGTTCTGGAACTTTCTGTAGAATGTTCACAGGAAACAGAAAATAATGTGTACAAGAAAAATATCTAAGGGAAGAGTTGCTTGGTTTAATAGAAATGGATAGACATGTTAAGACTGATGAAAGAAATAGATAGTAAGACCCAAAATGTTAGAATTCTGATAAAACAAATGAACACAATAATCAAAACTATAAATAGAAATTTGTGTGATCTAACAGAAGTAAATAGGACATATATATTACTGTGCAGCAAAATTAATAACAGATAAAGGCTTGCCACTGAAAAGGGCAATAAGGGAAAGGAAGGGAAGAAATCAAATACCATCATGGAAGTATCGAATAGAGAAAAATATAGAACATTTAAGACAAGAAGTGTCACTGTTAGAAGAGTTTAGAAGAGGTAACAGATATAAAGAGATACTTAGAAAGATCTTCTTCTGGCTTTTCCCAGTTAGGGGTTGCCACAGCGGATCATTTGTCCGCTCATGATTGGCAGTGGAGTTTTACGGTGTCGAGTTGCCAGCCCAGCGCCCAACCTTCCACAGAAGACAACACACACACGCACGCACTCATGCCTAGGGCCAATTTAGAGTGTCCAGTCCACCTACAGCATGTCTTTGGGATGTGGGAGGAAACTGGAGCACCTGGAGGAAACTCAAGTGACCACAGGGAGGACATGCAGATTCCACACAGAAGGCACCCCAGCCGAGGATCGAACCGGAGAACCTCTTGCTGTGAGGCAACAATGCTAACTACTGCACCACCGTGGCCGCCCTAGATACTTAGAAAGATAGAAGTAATAAAACCAATGTGCAGTATTAGAACAGATCGGGATGTATCATACAGCACCGGCAAAAAAAGTACAAGAAAAGCAATTCATTGATGATCCCAATTTTTATAGAGAAAGAAAAACAAAGCAAAAGGAATAGAAACACCACCAAAAAAAGAAGAAATAGACACTTTTTGGAGAAATGTCTATGTAGACCCTACGGAACATAACAAAGATGCTGAATGGATAGAGATAAAAGAAACAGTAAGAAGTTCAAATGTACAGGATATGGAATGGAATGAAGTAAAGACCAGAGACATTGAAACAAAATTAAGAAGAGCTCCTACATGGAAAACTTCAGGCCCAGATGCAGTACCTGACTTCTGGCTAAAAGTGTTAATATCTCTACATGATGATTTAGCCCTAAGTAAGAACTTCTTACATGCACACCCTGAACAGACACCAGCCTGGTTAACAACAGGAAAAATGATACTCCTTAAGAGAGAACCTGCAAGCTATCCTAAAAACTATAGACCAACAACTTCCCTTCGAGTGATGTATAAACTGTATACTTTAATTGATGCCAACAGAGTTTATAGTCATTTCAAAGGAAACTTAATCATGGCAGTCGGGGTAACAGAAAAGGCATATGGAACAAATGATCATTTGTTGTTAAAGTAATAATAGAGAATTGTGACAAAGGGAAGAATCTAAGTATGGCATGGATAGATTAAAAACAAAATTGACAACATTCCACATTCATGGATAAAGGAGTATTTACATATTACAGGGGCCATAAAACAGTAACAAACCACTTTGCAGCTAAGCCATGATAAAGGATAAATTATTATTTCAGGTATAAACATTTAAATGGAGATATTCCAAGGCGACTCTCTCTCACTGCTGTTCTTTTGTCTTGCCCTTAATCCATTACGCTGTCTACTTAACAGATTAGGTCATAGTTAAAATTTTCTCCCAGACAACAACAAAGTGTAAAGACTTCTCATCTTCTTTTGTGGATAATTTAAAAATGCACAGCTCATGAGATGAGGAGCTGAAAGCACAACTGGAAGTGCTTAAAACGTTCTCAGATGATACAAGAATGTCATTTGGTCTTGCTAACTGTGCAAAAGCAATATGTAAAGCTGGAAAGCTTCAGTACCATGACAATATCAGTCTGTACATGAATGTGATGTAAAGGAACTTGAACTGGAAAGAATATATAAATATTTGGAAATTGATGAAGGATCAACAAAATAACATGAAGAAATGCAAACAAAACTCAGTAAGGAGTATTTCAGAAGACTAAAATTAATACTGAAAAAAGCCCTAGCATCTAGGAACAAAGTTGAGGCTATAAACAATTTTGCTTTTCCTGTTCTAACTTAAGGTTTTGGGGTGATGGACTGGCCTCAAAAAGGTATTGGATCAGCTGGACGGGAAAACAAGAAAAACACTTTATCCTTCTCAAATGGTATATAAAAATCAGTGTATACCAAGATTACATTGCTCTGAAGGTGATATGGGCCTCTGAAATTTATTACATGTATAGGTCTGCAATTGTAGGACTAAATACATATCTGTTGACCTCATCAGATCCAAATATAATGAAAGTTTTGAAACATGAAGAGAACAAATCTAAGATGACTTCCCTGCTTAGTTTAGCAGAAGCATATTGGTGTCAAGCAGGAATGGAAGCCAAACCAGAAGAAGACAAAAATCAGGCAGCAACTGAATATGCCAAAAAACAAAAGAAAGAATATAAGGAAAATGATCAAATTAGAAGGCATAAAATGTGAAATGGACATAAATATAGTTGCAAGTGTGACGCCCCTGCCCTGGCCCAGTAATCAAGGAGCCTCACTCCTCACCACTAACACCAGTGAGGGACGTGCACATTGGGAGGATGACAAGTACACACACAGTAAAGTACAATTTTCCCTTAAGAGCACACACAGATCACAGTCAGTCTGGGGCTTGTTTCTCCAGATCCCCAATAAGACTACCCACTGGCACAGCTATAGGGTTAAGATCCCAGCCGAGTGGTCAAACCAAAACCTCCAGCACCGTCTCTGTCCAGCCAGTACTTTGTGCCCCTGCCCAAGTAGCTGACACACACTCACACACTTTGAGATTTGATTTATATACAAAGACACACACACACTCCTGGGAAGGCTGACACAGGTTCACTATCTATGCCTCCTTCTGCCCAGACTATACGTTAGTACTACCTGCCACCAACCACTACTTATCAGCTACCAAAGGGTGACCAATTCTACTGTGCAATGTTACTGTTATCCAAATGGTAAGTATGACCAGAATTTTTAAGGCTATTCCAGTGTGGCCTGTACAGTGTTACCAAATACTTGCAAGTACACTCAGAGCTTAAATATCTCTACACAAACCAGCCACAATTAAAATGTTTAAATATATTCAATAATATATAATAAAAGAACAAGACAATACTCAGTAAATCAATACAATGACAACAGAGTTCAGAATCACAGGAAATATTTTAAAACAACATTGCAGGACAGTCTCACATGAATACAGGAAGCATCTAAGCTAATCTTACCAAATTCCTATCTGTCTCTAAGAGAAATCACAGCAATCTAAGTATTTCTTACAGAGCAAGCAAATAAAGATGAGAAGTGTTGAATGGATGTGTACAGGTCCAGAACAAGATACAAAATGCACTGGTTTTCTCTCTGAGATAGTTCTTAAATTAATAATACACATTACTGCTGGGTTAGCTAGATGACATCACTATTTGACATCTGCATCTAGTTCCCAGGCTAAACAGATACCAACAGAATTTAACATGTCCCTATGAAAAATACTTATCTCTTAGAAGCTGATACCTATCTCTTAGAAGCTTGCCTGACACTGGAAGTCGTAAAACAATTAACACTTTTACATTTTAAACCTAGTAATTATTTCTGTCTTAAAGACACTAGAAAGAAGCTCTAGCTGCATACATTCCGTCTTCTAGCTGTGGTAAACACAAATGTATAACCTTTACTTATTTTCTCAGAGTTTGCAAGTTGTCTGTATGTTCCAACGTCTACTATGAAAACATACATTTGGCAGGCATATAGTCCATATATATTTCTGCTGTTTTCCAGCAGGGTGCACTGTGGTTACATTTTTTAAGTTCACCACATAATACATAGGTTACTTACATTTGTAGACAAGCCTATGAATCATATTAATATTTACAAATGACATAGGATTATTTAAAAAATTTTAACTAGCTGGGCTGGCAGCCTTCACAATCCCCCCCTCCCCCCAAGAACTCAAGCTATTTTTTCAAGTGACCCTTGAGAAACATTGCTTGAGAGGGTTGACTCTATCTGCAAATACCTTACCCCATTATTCCCTTTCTTGAGAACCCATCTGCATTGGCATTGCTAACCCCACTCATATCATATGCTTGCATTCTTAGGCTCCACCTTTGTAACTTGGCATTTTGCTGGCTGGCTCACTGTAGCCATGTTAAGGGATTGTGGTTGGTAACTACAGTGAATTACCTTCCATACAGATATGGCTGAAGTTTCGCAGTGCCCACACTATGGCTACACATTCCTTTTCTACAGCTGCATAGCATTCATCCCTGAGTTGGAGCCTATGACTGAGATAAACCACTGGATGCTCTTCTCCCTCTGAGGAAACCTGGCTAAGTACAGCCCCCTCCCCATGGTTTGAAGCATCCACCTGCACAAAAAAATATTTGCTGTAATCTGGACTGGCTAACACAGGGGTCCTCCCAAAGCTCCTCTAAGCTTTTGGAATGCCTGCTCACATGCTGTGGTCCACACTACCTTATCTGACCTGTTTTTCCTTGTCAAGTCTGTGCGGAAGCAGCTATGGTACTGTAATTGGGGACCACCCTTCTGTAATTCTCTGCTGTCCTTAAAAGTGCCCTCACCTGCTTTTTGGTAACAGGTGCAGGCCATGCCTGAATGGCTTCCACTTTGGCAGGTTCTGGCCTGATCTTACCACTCCCTACTCTATGTCCTAGGTAGGAGACCTATGCCATACCCACATGACATTTTCTGGGCTTAATGGTCACCCTGCCTCTCTGTAGTCTGCCCAGCACCTCTCTGACATGCTGAAGGTGTTCTTTCCAGGAATGGCTGTAGATGGCAATATCATCTAGGTGTGCAAGGGAAAAATCTCATGATCCTGATAGGATATGATCTACCAGCCTCTGGAAAGTTGCTGGGGCATTTTTCATCCCAAAGGGCATCTTTGTGAACCTATACAAGCCAAAGGGAGTCACAAAGGTTGACCTCTCTCTAGCATTTGGAGTCAAGGGCACCTGCCAGCAACCCTTGGTAAGATCAGTGGTGGTAAGATACTTAGCCCCACCCAGTTGTTCTAGGGATTCATCTGTCATAGGCATGTGGTAAGCATCTGACTCTGTGTGACTATTTAATTTCCTGTAGTCCACACAGAACCTGGTGCTGCCATCCTTCTTTGGTACCAGCACCACTGGGGAGATCCAAGGACTGCTGGACTAGTGAATTACCCCTAGTTTCTACATTTCCAGTATCTCCTCCCTCATAGTCTGTTTCACTCTCTTAGGCGCCCTATAAGGGGCCTGCCTAATAGGCCTTTGGGGTGCTGTATCAACATGGTGCTGCACCAGGTGGGTGTACCCTAGTTTCCCAGTGAACATGTCCCCAAAATCCTGTAACACTCTTGGATTTCTTAAACCTGGGTGAGAGATAGCTCCTGGGATATTGCTACCCCTTTCACTGAGGTGTGAGTCCAAGTCTCACTGAGGAGATCAGTCACCTGATCTCCCTCAGACTCCTGCAATTCACTGCAAATACTCAGCACAAGGCCCTCTCTGTCATGGTAAGGTTTCATCATGTTAACATGGTCCAGTTTGTATCCCTGCCTCCTGCCTACCAGTTCCACCATGTAGTTAACATCACTGACCTTCCCTACCACCTTATAGGGTCCCTCCCAGGGTGTCTGCAGCTTGTTTTGTCTGACAGGAATGAGAACCATTACCTGCTGCCCTACAGAATACTCTCTAGCTTGAGCATTCCTGTCATACCAGACCTTTTTCTGCTGCTGGGCTTCTGTCAGGTTCTCCTGGGCCAAGCCCATGAGTTCCCTGAGCCTTGTCCTGACATATGTCACAACAGACTCCTTGTGGGATTCATACTCCCCCTCCCACTTATCTTGAATTAAATCTAGAGGTCCCCTCACCCTATGCCCATACAACAACTCAAAGGGTAAAAAATCTGAGGATTCCTAGGGAACCTCTCTGTAAGCAAACAACAGATGGGGCAGATATTTGTCCCAGTCCCTCTTAACCTGGTCTGCAAATGCTCGTAGCATTATCTTGAGTGTAGAGTTTATCCTCTCAACAAGACCATTTGTCTGGGGATGGTAGGGGGTGGTCTTTAGGTGCTTCCCCCACAGTACTTCCACAGACAAGCCAGTAGGTCTGACATGAAATTGGCATCTCTGTCAGACAGTATTTCTTTTGGAAAACCTACCCTGTGAAAATCTCTAACAAAGCATTTGCCACTGTTTCTGCCTCAATGGAGGACAGAGCCACTGCCTCAGGGTATCTGGTAGCATAATCTACTAACACTAGGATATACTTTTTCCCTGTGGAACTTGGGGTACTCAGAGGCCTCACAATATCCAAAGCTACCCTCTAAAATGGCTCCTCAATCACAGGCAAAGGCATCAAAGGACCTTTTGCCTTGTCTCCTGCCTTGCCTACCTTTTGGTACTGCTCACAGGTCCTGCAGTACCCTGTTACATCTCTGGAAATCCCTGGCCAATAGAAGTTTTGCATAATACATCTCTTTGTACATTTTATGCCGACATGACCTGCAAAGGGAATATCATGGGCTTTGGCTAGAAGTGCCAGATGGTAGGCTCTGGACACTAACAACTGCTGTATTCTCTCACACTCTAGCCCTCCATCAGGGGTCAACTCTCTATACATCTTTGTCTCAGTATACAGATCCCACCTTCCGATGAGAATCAGGTGCCTCACTAGCTGCCTCTCTCATACTTTGTAATGTAGGGTCTGAGAGCTGAGCCTGTCTCAACTCTCTCTTTGTAACCCTTCCCAGTAATCCCTTCTACAGGAAGTCTGGCATCCTCACTGTTAGCCTGGGTATTACTACTACTCACCTCTGCCCTTGCAGTCACTCTGTCCAAGGGAACATCAGTACCCACAAGCAGCTGTGTCTCACCTTTAGTCTCACTGCTACAGGGTAGCTTTTTCTCTGAAGTAACCACCTCACCAGTCCTGGCCACAAGTGTGCAGTTTGTCTGAGTCTCCCCCAGGCTACCAGACCCAAATTCTTGTCTCCAAGCCTGACTGTGTGTAATTATATGAACACACACTACTGCATTATCAAAATCTTTCACTATCAGGACAACTGCAAGATGGTATTTTGGTACCCTTGTTGTCTCAAGACAACCTACTGTTGGCATTTTGTCATCCCCACTTACTGGTTCTCCCATCTTTTGTTCCCCACCTTGCCTCTGTGGACATCTATATGCTACATGACCCCACTTGTATTTAAAACATATTACCCTAGGTCCTGGGCATATACTTGGACTTATGTCTTCTACTGCTACTGGCAGATTCTGTTGGGGCAGTCTGGGCTGCACACCATGGGTTCCCTTAGACCCATGAGCAGCATTGAGTTTCTCTTTCCTGTGCAGTGATGCCCTGCTTGTTAGGTATAGGTCTCCCTTCTTCTCCAATTCATCTACAGTAAGGCATTGTCTATCAGCTAACCAGAACCTCATGTCCTCAGGCAAAGTGCTAAGGGCTTGATGTTCATTGTGTTTCACTGTTGCAGTCATTACATTTGAGTAATCTGCTGGCAGGTTGCCCTCAGTCGGCCTGATTAACAAAGTCTTGGGTCCTGTGTCTGTTGCTGTCCCATCTTCCATGACGTCAGGTCGTCAGGGGTATAAAACATGCAGCCGTTGCAATTACATTAGTCTTTCTTGCCGCGCAGTGCCTGAAGCAGAAGCAGTTCGCAAGTGGCGGTCGGCCGACTCCTGAAGTGTTCGTTTTCGAGTTTCAGAACCAAAGTTTTAAAATTAAAGCTAAGTACCCCATTGGGGAAACTTTTTCTTGCTCCTTACCAGTGTCTGTCAAAGTTAATAATTGTATTACTTGTGGGAAGCAAATACCTCAGAAGGATTTTCATTTGTACTGTATTCCTTGCCAAGGCCCTGACCATGATGTACCTTGCTGTCAGTTTTGTGCTTTATTTAATCAGTGCACTATCCATCGTCGGTACATTTTTGCTTCAAAATATTTCGGTTCTTGGTTTAATTATCCAGAAATTACATCGGTTAGCCATCCAACTGCCGGAATACTGAAAAAATGCAAAGAAAAAGACAGAGGCAGGCTGTTGAGGTCCAAAGGCATTGAGCTTGACCCCATGGCCAGTCACCAAGCATCGGTACTCAGTGAGGCACTTTTGCAGCCCTGATACCTGCTACTTCTGATTCGCAAGAGTCTACTGAGACCCATTCAGAGAAGTAGATGCCAAACAAGACCCCAGGATGGAACCCAAGGTACTCCACTTCACATGTCCAGAGCTGGAGCAGGCACCGGCTTCTGAGGGTGTATTCAGATGTACAGACTTGCATATTAAACAGACTCCAACTTCAGTGCTAAGGCCTAAATCTTGATCTATGTCTAAAAAACCGATGCCCAGGCCACATGTTCAGGCCCCATGCCTAAAAAACAAATGATCAAAATGGCTGTAGATTTAATTACTCTAATCAGGGGTAGTCAGCCCCCCCCCCCCTCCAAGAAGCCTAGAATTGAATTCGACTATGAGTCTTCTGAACAGGACTCTGTTTCTTCTGACTCTTCTAATGATCTGGATTTGTCCATACCTACTTATGAGGACTATGATGCAGAGGATTCCATTCCCTCTGCTTCTCCGCCTGAGGATTTCTCTTTTGGGGAAAGTTTACATACCTTAAGGGAGCATTTTCACTGGGAAAGTCAGAATTTCTCTGAATCCAAAAAGAGGCTTAGGGATTTCCTCCTCCTTCCTCAGCATAGGCCTTCGGCTATACCTCCTGTACTAGATATTGTTGATGATATGTTTTCGGAATCCAGTATGGCCCCTGATTCCTTGCCTCCAGCCCCTAGCAAACCAGACGAGTACTACAGGGTTCCTGAGTTCCACAAATTCCTTTTCAAAAATCCTGTTGTGGACCCTGAAACCATTTCTCAGGGGCCAAGGGCATTAAGGCTTCTACTGCTAAAAATCCTACCCCTTCTGATAGAGACTCCAGGGTGCTGGATAGATGGGGTAAAAATGTTTATACTTCTGCAACCTTAGCAATCAGGGCTTTAAACTGTCAATTCCATATGCTAAAATATCAACAGCATATCATGGGACTGCTTAAACAGAAAATGATGTTGATTTCTGACTGTGTGGAGAATAAAGATTTGCAGGATTTATTGCATTCAGCTAACTAAGTTGGCAAACTTACTTTGCAATGTGGTTTTGATTCTTTAGAGGCCTCTTGTAGGGCTGCTGTTACTGGGTCTGTGCTTAGAAGGCATGCTTGGTTTAAGGAGCAATCTCTGCTTGATCATGTTAAAGCAAAACCTTTGGATGCTCCTTTACAGCAGGACCACTTATTTGGCAGTAAGGCTGAAGACGTTCTAAAAAAGATAGAAGATAAAGCTAAATCTATGCAAACTGTGAAATATTTCTTACAAGTGCAACCTCCTAGATTTAGTAGGCATTGGCCTACTAAGAACTGGTCCTTTCCAGCTCCTTCCAAAGCCACTACGGCCAAACTCAGACATTCCAAAACCACCAGAGTTCAGTCCCAAGGGACTTTCAGAACTAAGCAATGGGGTGCTTCCACTTCCAAATCTGAAAACAACAAGGCAGCACCCTATGGTAAACAGTCTCAATGACTTCCTTTTGAAATTATCAAGCACTTACGTTTTAGCCACCCCTTTGGGGAGAAAACTGGCTCTTCATTCAAGAAACTGGCAACTTATAACCAGGACAAATGGGTTTTAAATATAGTGTCCCAGGGATGCAGATTTCATTTCCACACACTGCCAACTCCAAATGGGTGGCCAGACCTCCCCCAAATCAGTGGGCAGAGACTCAGAAACAAGTACTTTCCCTCCTAAACATGGGGGCTATTCAACTAGTACCAGAAGAGGAAAAGGGACAAGGTTTCTATTCCAGACTTTTCCTGGTGCCCAGAAAAGACAAATCATGGCATCCAGTTCTGGACCTGTCTACTCTAAACACCTTTCTGGACATTCCAAAATTCAAGATGCTGACTCTTCACCAGTTACTTCCTATGCTAGGCAAGGATGCCTGGTTGGCAACTCTTGACTTAAAAGAGGCTTACCTGCATATCCCAGTCAGGGAATCTTGCAGAAGATTCCTACTCTTCAAAGCAGGCTGCATGCGTTAGTTCTCTGCACTGCCCTTTGGCTTGTCTACTGCACCCAGGTTATTCACAAAGTGCCTGGCTCCAGTAATTGCATTTTGCAGGCAAAGAAATATTAAAATATATCCATACCTGGACAATTGCCTAATTCAGGCAGAAAACCAGGCTATTCTTTTAAAACATCTGGCGTTTGTAAAAAGACTTCTAACTTGTCTAGGGTACACCATAAACGAAAAGAAATCTCAACTGGTACCCTCTCAAAAAATTACATTCCTGGGTGCAAGCTTGAATACAACTGCCCAGATGGCTTTCCTTACGCCAGAAAAGCAAATTCATTTGGTGACTTACTTCAAACAGGTGGCCAGAAAAAAACTGCTATCTGCAAGGCAAAAACTGCAAGCCTTAGGGTTCATGGTCTCATGCATTCTTCTAATTCCATATGCAAGACTGCATATGAAGAAACTTCAGTGGTACTTAAAAAGTTTATGGAGTCAGCATTGTCACAGCCTGGAAACAATGATTCCTATCATACCTTGCCTGCGCCTAGAGTTCCTATGGTGGGCAGAGGTCTGCCACCAAAACAAGGGACTGCCATTCACACCACCCCCTGCTGCCCAAACCCTAACTACAGATGCATCAGACTATGCCTGGGGGGCTCATCTGGCAGGGAAGTGCATTCGGGGCAAATGGAGCCCAAATCAAATGCACCTTCATATCAATCAAAAAGAAATGCTAGCTGTACAGAATGCACTGACAGCCTTCAAGGACTACCTTCATCCAGGACAATTACTGATAAAGACGGACAACACCACAGTTATGTGGCACATAAACAAGCAGGGGGGGTACACATTCCTACCCCCTCTGCGGACTAGCCGTGGCATTGTGGAACATGGCCATAAGCTACCAAGTACAACTACAAGCTCAATTCCTGCCAGGAAAGCAGAATGTTCTGGCAGACAAACTAAGCAGAAATCTCATGGACCCTCACGAATGGAAACTGGAACCATGTATTTTCAACATGTTGACATGCAAATGGGGGAGCCCAGACATAGATCTTTTTGCCTCACCCCAGAACTACCAGTTGGACACATTTTGCACAAGAACTCATCAAAAAACAGCCTGGAAAGTGGATGCTCTGTCCTTCAGCTGGAAAAACCTATCAGTCTATGCCTTTCCCCCTCTGCCTTTGCTCTCCAAAGTTCTACTAAACATCAAACAGGACAAACCAAAAATGATTTTGATTGCTCCAGACTGGCCTCGCCAACACTGGTACCCACTCCTGTGCAGTGTGTCACACATTTCTCCATGGCACCTGCCTCAGACACCTTCCTTATTTTCTTAGCAGGAGAAACAAATTCTGCACCCTCAGCTCCAAACATTGAATCTTGCAGCTTGGGTAATCGCTTAAATTCACCCTTAGCATCCCTCAGCAAACCTGTGATGGATGTCATTTTGGAGGCGAGAAGACCTAGTACTAGAAAATCTTATGCTAACAAATGGAAAAGATTCTGTGCCTGGAAACAATCTCAAGGGATGAGTACAGCAGTGCCCAATTTACCTCAGATTTTGCAATACTTAACTGAGATGCTTCACAAGGGCCTGTCTTTTTCTTCCATAAAAATCTATGCCTCAGCCATTTCAGCTCATTACAACAGACCCACCTCTTCTCTCATCCTCTTCTAAAGCAGCATCTCAGAGGGGCCAAAAACCTGAGACCACTCAGGAGAGCTCTAACCCCTGCCTGGGACCTTAACTTTGTATTAGAGAAACTCACCTCCTTTCGAGCCAGCTGCAACTGCAGACTTAAAATTTCTTTCCTGGAAAACAGCCTTCCTTTTAGCAATCACTTCAGCTAGAAGGATATCTGAGTTATCGGCCCTTATGGCAGTGGAGCCTTTCATCATCTTTCATGCGGACAGGGTGTAACTCAGGACCAATCCATCATTCATGCCCAAGGTGGTATCCAGTGTGGCTCTTAATCAGTCCATTCATTTGCCAACTTTCTTTCCCAATCCACAAAACAAGGGAGAGAGGATTCTGCATTCATTGGATGTACACAGACAACTTAGATTCTACTTGGACAGGACTAAATCTCGAAGAAAATCTGAACAACTGCTGGTAGCATTTGCTACAGGGACAGAGGGGAAGGCTATTTCAAAGCAAACTATTTCTAAATGGATAAACCATTGTATTAATTTCTGTTATAAGCACCATGGAAAATCATTCCTGCAGGGGATCAGATCTCATTCCACCAGGGCTGCATCTACTTCAGCAGCCTTTCTCAGAGGTGTTCCTACCAAGGATATTCTAGAAGCTTCTACCTAGAGTTCAGTTCATACTTTCACCAAGCATTATCACTTACCAATTTTCTCTAAATCCAAAGCTGGCTTTGCCACTGCTGTTTTGCAGGGCCTTATAGCTGGTCCTAATGCTGTGTAAATCCATCCTCCGAACCTTAGCTTTGGAAATCTACCCAAATGTAATGACTGCAACAGTGAAACACAAAGAACATAGTACAGTTGTGTACACTTACCATAAATGTAGATGTTCGAGTGTATTCACTGTTGCAGTCCTGATTACCCTCCCTCCAGCCCCCTGTTTTTTTCTTTTACTATACCTCTTCTTTCTTTTATTATGCTTAAAAGCCTTTTTGGTATATTTGTTTTTGTTTGGAAGTATATTTTTGTGTTTCTAATTATTTATATATATATATATATATATATATATATATATATATATATATATATATATATATATATTGCTCCACATTTGGGGGACACCTGACATCTGGGGGAAAGAAAAACTGATGTAATGGCGTCGGCTGCATGTTTTATACCCCTGACGACCTGACATCATGGAAGAAGGTACAGCAACCGACGCAGGACCCAAGACTTTGTTAATCAGGCTGACTGAGGGCAACCTGCCAGCAGATTACCCAAATGTAATGACTGCAACAGTGAATACACTCGAACATCTACATTTATGGTAAGTGTACACAACTGTACTTTCCCTCACCAAAAGGTCTGCCAGCCCTTTAAAAGTGGTGATCTGACATTCACTCACCCACCTATGAAAATAAGTGCTAAGGTTCATAGGTTCATAGGTTCATACTAGGCTATCTGCCCGAGGGCATTTACAAGCCTAGCCCATCGTTTTGTGGCTTACGCCACCCCTTTAGTATGGGGAACTATACCCATTATTTTGCTGTGCCTCTGTCGAGCAGTGACACTGAGGTAATCCCTGGGGTATATCTGCGATCTCCCATCCATTGGTCAAGATTTCTCTTGAACAAGGCCAGCGAGGTGCTCTGCCTCACATGTACCGGGATTTTGTTCCACAGCATAGGAGTCTTTGGGTGATGAATCTATCCCTCCAGCACGCTATTAATAGCCGTGTCAAGGTTTAAGTCTCCGCGCCTTGTGGCTCTGATGGATCTAGATTTTTGAGGTGAAGCATATTCATCAAATCTGGGTTTGACATGGCCTTGTATGTTAGGCAAAGGTCACCTCTGAGCAGCGTGTGTTTACTGAATAGAGCTGGAGTTCTTTCAGTCGGGCAGCATAGGACAGATTTTTGAGACCCTTTATCCTTTTGGTGAGGAACTTTTGTGGCCTCTCCAGCTGCTGCAAGTGTCGGGTCAGATACATTCCGAATGGGGCATTGTACTCAATCATTGGTCTGATGAGTGATGAGTAAAGGGAGACTATGACCTCCCTTGATCTAGATGAGAATCCCTTCATGATAAGGTGGGCAATGTAGAAGGTCTTCCTAACTACTACTTTAGCTACATGGGTGTCGAATGACAGACTACTATCAACCTGGGTCCCAGGTCCCTGATAACTTCTTCTGTGCTCAGTGGATTGCCACCTATTTGGTAGAGCAACATATTCACACAAATTTTCATCTGCTTGTGTTTATGCTCATGAAACTTTTTCCTATAAGTTTCAAGTGTTAGCTTAAAAAATTCTAGCAAACAATTCTTTACAACATCAGACAGTTTGGACTGAACTGTTATAGCTTTACCATGGAGTAAGGAGGTCAGGAACCATACCCAGAGCCCTTGGTCAACATCATACTGTTTACATACCCTCTCAAATGTATGAATGAAACTATAAGAATTATCCCCCTCTGTAAATTGTGGAAGGAATTTACTGAACTTTGTTGCTTCTGGGGTTTGATTACTCCCTTCCCCATTTAATTCCATGACTCTGGCAAAGAGTCAGCATCTCCTTTTCATGTTGTCTCTGCCTCTCCTTCTCCTCAGCTTTCAGATGTCTCCGTCTCTCTGCTTCTTCCATTTCCAAATGCTAGGCCTCCAACTCAAGTCTCTTTAGCACCAGACAGATTTTTAAGTACTGTGTGGAAAGGTTGAGCTGTCCATTTCCTGAGAGTTGTACATCTTCACGGCCAGTCTGGTTATCCTTCTGGTTCCTATTCTCTGATGCAGCTGTGACCAAAGCTGCAATCATGTCTGCTTTAGTCAGGTTTCCATGCACCAGTTCTTTATCCTGGCACATCTCAGCCAACTGGCTTCTTGTCAGCTTGCCATACTCCTCTGCTGACATGCCTGCTCTCCCTGACTGACTAAGCTAACAAAAGAAATAAAACAGTTGTGATATGAATGTTTAATGTTCACTGCATGGCTGATTTAGAGTGCAAACACTTTCAGTGATCACTGTATATAAGCTACAGGAATTCAATATCTACACCAATACAAGCCAGTTAATGTGTGATGTGGCTACCTCACCAATATCAAACAATTAATATTTGATCAAAATAAGAAAGCCTTGCGGAGTAAATGCTCAGCAGTATGCAGCAAAAATTGGAAAAGAACTATAACAAAACAAACGACTGCTGAGCAAAACAATGAAGGGTGCTAAAAGTCCTTACGTCAGTTCCAAAATCAGTATGACAGTCCAATAATTCACTGTAAAGTAGTCCAATAACGAAGTAGTCAACCAACTTAAAAACTCGGATTTATTATAACAGAAAGGTAAGCGCTTAAACATGCTTCTTCAGACCTTATTACAGAGAAAAAACAAAAGACTAATGATTTAAATACCTAAAAAGGCGCCAAAACCACAAACAATATTTAAAGAAACAAAACCTGTTTTAAAAAACATATTATGAAATAATCATAATTGACCATATGTCTAAACAGGATATATTGAAAACACTTGATCAATCATATCAGTATATAAATATTAATAAAAAACAAATACCAAAGTTAAACTAAAATTTCTGACGTCCTAATCTCCTGGATTTCAAGAGTGGACGTATGGGAACTTTACCATTTAACCCTGGTGGTAAATCAGCCCTAAATTTGATGATCCAATTGATCTCCCTGGTCTCCGTGTAATTTTCAATATCCCCTCTCCTATGAGTAGTAAAAATCTGTTCTAAAATCCTGAACTTAAACTGATGATGTACACCTACCTCACATGTATGCTTAGCTAGTGCATTATAAATGTTGCCCTTCCTTGTGTGGTATACATGTTCGCGTATCCTGTCTCTCAACACATGATTCGTCTTGCCTACATAGTAGGCTGAACACGAGGTACAGGACGCAAGGTATACCACATCCTTGGACATACAGCTACCCCTCGTCCGGATGTAATATGTACCTGATCCATAGGGGTAGACAAATACAGGGTCAGACTGAATGTACGAGTCTGTCTGACAACACACCTCACTAGCTCATCTCGACAGGGACCTTTCATGGTTCCCTGTCATAGATGCAACTTTTGCTCGTACATTCAGTCCAGGGTTAAATGGTAAAGTTCCCATACGTCCACTCTTGAAATCCAGGAGATTAGGACGTCAGAAATTTTAGTTTAACTTTTGTATTTGTTTTTTATTAATATTTATATACTGATATGATTGATCAAGTGTTTTCAATATATCCTGTTTAGACATATGGTCAATTATGATTATTTCATAATATGTTTTTTAAAACAGGTTTTGTTTCTTTAAATATTGTTTGTGGTTTTGGCGCCTTTTTAGGTATTTAAATCATTAGTCTTTTGTTTTTTCTCTGTAATAAGGTCTGAAGAAGCATGTTTGCGAAAGCGCTTACCTTTCTGTTATAATAAATCCGAGTTTTTAAGTTATTTGACTACTTCGTTATTGGACTATTTTACAGTGAATTATTGGACTGTCATACTGATTTTGGAACTGACGTAAGGACTTTTAGCACCCTTCATTGTTTTGCTCAGCAGTCGTTTGTTTTGTTATAGTTCTTTTCCAATTAATATTTGATGTGGATATCCCACAACCCACCAAACAATTAATATTTGATGCCCCTGCACTGGCCCAGTAATCAAGGAGCCACAGTCTTCACCAGTGAGGGACATGCACATTGGGAGGATGACAAGTACACACACAGTAAAGTACAATTTTCCCTTAAGACTACACACAGATCACAGTCAGTCTGGGGCTGGCTTCTCCCTCTTTCTCCAGATCCCCAATAAGACTCCCCACTGGCACAGCTATGGGGTTGACATCCCAGCCGAGTGGTCAAGCCAAAACCTCCAGCAAATTCTCTGTCCAGGCAGTCTTTCATGTCCCTGCCCAAGTTGCTGACACACACACGCACACACACACACACACACACACACACACACACACACACACACACACACACACACACACTTTGAGATTTGATTTATATACAAACACACAGACACTCCTGGGAAAGGCTGGCACAGGTTTACTAGCTATGCCTCCTTCTGCCTATACTATACGGTAGTACCACCTGCCACCAACCACTACTTATCAGCTACCATAAGGCCCTTACAAAGGGTGCCCAATTATACTGTGCAGTGTTACTGTTAT